>NW_024423319.1:122658965-122789517 GCF_017311325.1 Ursus maritimus | reverse complement strand
ATTGGTTTTTTTTTTTTTTTTAGTGTGTTCTAATTATTTTCATGCATTTTTTCCCATATAAATTTTAATAATCCTCCTCCCCAGTTTCATAAATGTAGTATGCAATTGCACGGAACGTATTTATTGTCACAGGGAGAATCGACATCTGGAAATGGTTACTATGCATCCTGTGTCCAATATCGTGTTTTTAAAGACCCGTCCTTTTTGCCCTTTGTGAGAGCCCTCTTCAGATGTGTTACGCTCTCCTTTCTTTCTGTATCCCATCGTTAATCATAGTTCGAAATCGCTGGGAATGTTGCAGAAAGAGTAATCCCTCCGTGTAGCTCACGATACAAGCAACAGATTTATCATGACTGTCGAAACAATGACCAGTTTACCCATATTTTAATGTCAGTGTCTGAGACAGTCTTTGTATTCGGCTGGCTCAGAGAAATGGGAGAGGCATCGAATGTATTCTTTAATTGCTGTACCAGCGATGATATTTCAGACTTGTTTTCCTTTGCTATCTTTTTTTTTTTTCTTTTGCCAGGAAAAAAAAAGTTAACAGTTTTAGAATTCACTCCAGAGAAGCCTTCCTTTAATCATGCACGTTAGCCGTACTAATTAGACTTTTCGGTCCTCGATGCTTGCAAACCTCTGAGCGGAATGACCTTCAAGTGTTATTTGTGGCGTGGCATTAGCATTCCAAAGCTGTTGTGTAATCCTGCCAAACTCCTAAGATTTTATAGCTATGATGTCTTTTATCTGACTTCTACTTTCTTTCAATAAAAAAACTGAAGTAGGATTTTCTTTGAGATGCGTAAACCTGTCCAAATGGATAATATCCGAACGACGCAGTTCTAAGATTAATAAAGACCAGTGGCTGTGTTATCAAAAACCTGCCAAACATATTTATCTTTAGAGACTATTATTTTACATAAAAATCCAGCAGCGACTTTCATAACTTTTAAGCATATGGGCTGGGTTCATTAATATGCTAACTTCTTCACATTATTCACAGGAGCTCTTCTGATTAGATGTTAACATGAGCTATTATCACTAAAGAGCACAGAAGGACCCTTTATTTTCCACGGACTCATGAATCCAGCTGGTCTTTCCCTAGTTCTCATGAAAACCATTATTCTGAAATATTTAACACACACGTAAGAGAGTAATCAAAGAATTGAGATAATTTAGCCTGAAGAAATAAAACCTGAGGAATGATTAAACTTTAAAAAAAAAATCATGCAGAGAACAACCGTTTCTAAATTCCTTAAAGACACCGGCATTGGAAGCCAGCCAAGGTTTGGGGGGAAAGGTATGCACTGTAGGAGTTTTATTAGAGTATGTGGTGTGTGGGCATATGTGTAAAGGGTGTGCTTGGGTTGGTGGTTACTTTATCTCCCCATTAGTAGGGTGATACTAAAGACTTCAGCACTTTTTTTTTTTTAATTACTTTTAGATTTTATTTATTTGAGAGAGACAGAGAAAATGCACAGGGGGAAGGACAGAGGGAGAGGAAGAAGTAGACTCCCCGCTAAGCAGAGAGCCCAACACGGGACTCCATCCCAGGATCCTGGGTTCATGACCTGAACCAAAGTCAGACGCTTAACCGACTGAGCCACCCAGGCGCCCCAGGGCTTGACTACATTGTTCACTCATCCAATGAGTCAACAGATGTTGCCAGTTCCAGCAAATGAAAGCACACTGTTCCCAGCTGAATAGGACTTTCAGATACATAGTAAATATTTTTACCGTAAATGTGTCCATGCAATATATGGCAAGTATTTTTTTCCAGTAAAAACATACATTGTTTATCTACATTTCACATTTAACTGGGCATCCTGCATTTTCTCTGGCCAATGCTAGACCGGTGTGTGACAATGCCGTGTAGCCAAACAGATGCATGAGTCATAATGGCTACGTTCCATCATGTGGGTGCAGACACATTCTCACAGATGCAACCATGTCTCCAAAAATCATGGGAAATACCTGAGCACGTAAAGTAGACCAACATCAAGCATCAGTCTGGCCTCATGGGAGGCTGGAGGGTTTATTGTGGCCTGGGATTCACCATTGAAACCTTTTCTCTCCTCCGAAAATGGTAAGGTATGGAGTCCCCCATACCCATCATGGGGAATTTTGTTTCCGGGTCCAGTGGTAGCTCGCACTGCCATTGTAAATGGCGCATGTCAGTGATGCTTGGGCTAATTCAAAGTATATTAAGAAAAGTTGACTCTGAGTGCCACATATTCACATGTATTATTCTTATGCAGTCTGGGATTATGCAGGTCTCCTGACATATGGAAATGTGAGAGAAGGGATGTATGCTTTATTTTACTATATTATTATTATTATTTCTGTGGAGCCCAATGTGGGGCTTGAACTCATGACCCTGACATCAAAACCTGAAATCAAGAGTTGGACACTTAACCGACTGAGCCATCCAGGCACCCCAGGAATGTATATTTTATATGTGCATTAAATACCTTCTCTGAGAAGAGAACATGTGATTTGAAGAGAAGGAAAGTCAATGCAACATTTATTAAGTACCTACAACTGAATTATGCTAGAGATTGTCAGAAATAAATCCATGAATAAAAATAGTCATCGTCCTCCAGAACTCATTATCAGGTAAGGGAGAATGCTTTGCGCGTAAATAGGTCTAACACAAAGCATATGGAAATAAATGTTCTTGCTCATTTTGCAAGCTTCAGAGACAAGAGGTATAATGTGTTATATGTAACTTCCACTTTCAATTAAAAAAACCCAAAATAATCTTCAGGACATGTGAATAATCCTATCAACACCGTTGACTAGGGAGTCTTTCCTGATTCTTTCTATGTATAATTAATAGCATCCTTCTTAATTGAGTAGGATATGAGAGGAGAAGTTTCACATGGGGTCGTCTAGAATATTGATGGTTGTAGGTAAGAAAGATATTTCAAGAAACTGCAACAATATTAGCAATTATTTGCTGTTCATTGAGTTTGAAAATTAGGTAATCAGAAAGCTTAGCAAACATGGTGTCTATGCCTTGACCATGTGAAATCCAGATTAAATCAGGTTAAGGCATGACTTCAGGGTCAGTAAATAGTAACGTGGAACGAGGACAGAATATCATCATAGCAATATGAAGCCATGATGTTGAAAAGTTATTAGTAATATTATTGTTATAGTTTTGAGGCAAATATCAAGAATTTCAATTCTCTCCCATGGCACAAAAGCCTGAACGCTCTGTCTGATTTTTAAAGTGTCTGATTTATGGTGCATGTTTAATAAAAGTGTTCCCCAGGATAGGATGATAGGTGTCCCCAAATATCTGAACAAAAGGGCGGATGCCTCTAACCTTTGAAACTCGGTTTCTTACATTCTCTGTTGAAATGGTAAGGAACGTTAAAGATCTTGTTATACAGACTCAGAAACATTCATTTTATTTTACCTTATTTTATTAGATTTTATTTATTTATTTGAGAGGGGGAGAGCACGCAGGAGCAGGGAGGGGGAAGAGCAGAGGGAGAAGGAGAAACAGACTCCCCGCTGAGCAGGGATCCCGATTTGGGGCTCGATCCCAGGACCCTGAGATCATGACCTGAGCCAAAGGCAGATGCTCAACCGACTGAGCCGGCCAGGCGCCTCAAGACTCAGAAATATTCCAATCCCTCTCATTTGACCATATTTGGAAAAATATTTTTAAATCAACTTTTGGAATGATTTGTCCTATTTAACAAAAGGTAATGCTAACCCTTCAACCCTTGTGTAGACATATAAAATGTGAAGGTTGAAATGTTGCAAACCAAAGACCATAAAGTTATTGATATGTTCCTAATACCCCGATATGGTGTATGTCCTTAAACTTTACAGGTGTACCTCGGAGATATTGCTGGTTTGGTTGCAGACCAACTCAATGAAGCTGGTGTTGGAATAAAGGGAGTCAAATGAATGTTTTGTTTTCTTGGTGAGTACAGAAGTTATGTGTACACAATACTGTATGTTTTCTACTTCGAGTTGGATAGTGTCAAGCATGTCTCTCTCTCTCTCCATATAAACATGCACATAGATCAATATAAAATGGTACCTGTCATCAGGGATGATAACTCGCAGAAAGCTCTGATGATGATTGGTTATTGCACCTTAATTAACAAATACTTTATGGCTAAAAAAAAATGCTCATCATTGGCAGACCTTTCTTATGTTATGTAGTTGAAAAAATAGAAAATGATACAAATTATACAATGTACATCTTCATGGAAGTAAAAATAACCCAAGGAACCTGTCTACTTTTCCCAATTAAAATTTAAAGAAAAACAAAAAACAAGGAGATAATTGCTTGCAAAAAGGCATCTAATATATTTGTAAAGGTATACAATAAGTTCTTTATCATTTTTATATTTTTGCATAATACAGTGTTTGACTTTAGCCAAATAAAAGCAATGCAAGGAGAGCCTGGGTGGGTCCCTTGGTTAAGTGTCTGCCTTTGGCTCAGATCATGATCTCAGGGTCCCGGGATTGAGCCCCAAATCGGGCTCCCTGCTCAGCTGGGAGTCTGTTTCCCCCTCTCATTCTGCCTCTCCCCCGACCCCTGCCCTCTCAGTCTCTTTCTCAAATAAATAAATCTTTTTAAAAAAGGAAAACCAAGCAACACAAACCTAGATAGCCTGCAAAAAAAAAAAAAAAAAAAGTGGGGGAGAGGATAATTGAGACAAATTCAAGTATTTGTATTAAAAGGACACCATGCCCAGTTCCACTAAATGCTAGTTTTAATGCGTGCCACATTTTACAAGCCCGAAACCCCGCTTACATTTTGGAAGCACAATTACATTTGCAGGAAGAGTAATGCTGAATACGGAATGTTCTTTTCTTTCTGCTGAACAGAATATAAAGTGATAGCGTGCTCTCGGGACCTGCCGCGTCAGACTTAGTCCATTAACAAAGGACCCGACTGGAATTCATCAAATCCTCCTGATTTTTAAGCCTGACTGTCAGAAAGATTGGGTCTCAGATAGCTGCGCTGAAGTTTGCACTCTGAGAACTCTACGTTTCATGTTGGCTCTTACGCGATTGGAGTGAATTAATCAATCCTTAAAACCCCCAACTAAAAGCATTTCATCAGAAACACTGCTAATCTCATTCCCTTTCTATTTCACAGATCTTGCTGAAAAATGCTTTTAAACAGCGTTGGCTGAAGAGGGCAAAATGTAATGTGGGATGTGCTGTGCACACAGCAGTCCTAGAAAATGCCTCCAAATCAAGGTTTACATTATTAAGGGGAGGATACGAGCATAAACAAGCACGAGCGAAAAGAGCAAAAAGTCAGAATAGATCAGCACTGTTATTCTTCCCTTGATGTTGAATATTTCCAGCAAAGAAGTACAAAGCGCCTCAGGTTACTCTTGCACGGACCTCCTGATTATTAATCGAAACAATGCATATTAACGTATACGTCTGAAAATAGATTACATAGAGTCTGTTGCTCAAAATTAGCTGGCGAATGTCTGCGAGGGCTGTATTTTATTTTCGTAAGAGCAATAAATGTGAAATTGCTCCAGACTCAAGCCCTTGACGTTGTGCCAAGGAGCAAGGGTGATTACAGAATCACAGAGCGAAAAATCTTTAAGCCAGAGGCTTATTCATACATTCTGAACGTTGATTTTCGTGGTCTCTTCCCAACGGCACTTCTTGAACGTGATAAGCACGTGTGTTGTACGTGTGTGTATTATATGTTACATATGGTATATATCCATGCATATATGTCTGTCAGCATACACATATATACAGTTGTCTAGGAACTCCTCAGTCTTATGTTAATTCAGTTCAACATTTACACTCATGCACATAAATATAGTATATATACACTATATATAGTACAGACTAATTAACATAGAATACAGTATATTTAGACTATATACTGTATACTATGGTCTATATATAATATTCCATATAATACATAATAATATACTATTATAATCATATTATATACAGTATATATAAATTATATATTAATATTTAATATAGTATATATAGTCGATATAAAATGTACTATATATATTATAGTATATAGTATATATAGTATGTATTAAAATATACTATATATACTCTATAATATATATTATACCCTATATATTAATATATAATAATAAATATATTAATTATTAATAGTAGATGTAATAATACACCATATATACCATATCCTATATCCTATGTATCATATTAATATACAACAATTAATCAATATATTAATAATTAATATTATTAATTGATTAAATATAATATATATAATATATTAATTTAAAATCTAATTTTATATTAATACTAAAACAAATTAAATCTAAATGATTTTAATATAATTAAATTATTAATTAAAATATAAAATTAATATGCTATATATACAAATAATATAATATATATATTATATATATAGGCAATATATATAATACAGTCTCTATATATTCTGCATCTAATTAGAATGTTCTCACTCTAACATTCTTTTCTTTTTTTTTTTTAAAGATTTTATTTATTTATTCAACAGAGACAGAGACAGCCAGCGAGAGAGGGAACACAAGCAGGAGGAGTGGGAGAGGAAGAAGCAGGCTCATAGCGGAGGAGCCTGATGTGGGGCTCGATCCCATAACGCCAGGATCATGCCCTGAGCCGAAGGCAGACGCTTAACCGCTGTGCCACCCAGGCGTCCCAACATTCTTTTCACAGATACAAATGCCAAGTAAATAAATCATGGCTATGGCCTACACGAACTCCAGAATTCTCCTGCATTTTGCAGTATCTTTTCAAGTTGTGTCCTTGATGTTCTTCCCGGAACACCGCAGGCTGGTAACTAAAGCATTAGTTATCACAGACACCCTTAAAGCTGTGTGGGTCCCAGGCCAGGTCCCCATTTTTCTGGTTGGAGGCATCCTCCATCCGTCTACTGCGTGTGTGAGGTACACCAGATACCTCGTTACGCTCTGGGACTCAATCCTGTTGCATCGTTCTGAGGTTCTGCAGGTGGCAAGTGGATTGTCCCACCGGCCAGTGCCATATTTCTTTCAAAGGATGATTTGACATTGGGCTCCTCTCTCTCTAAAAAAAAAAAAAAAAAAAAAAACCCACCACGTTTAAACTACAAGACCATCTGTAACTTGCTCCTTTCTACTTAGAGTACATTCAGTGTGTTCCATTGTCAATGATGGGCCCTCATTAACACGTTAGTGAAATGCCTGCAGTACTGGACCATCAAGGCAAGTGGATTTCTGGTAGGTTATTTTTATTTGAACTGATGCTTGAACGCCATGGTCGAAGGCACTTAAATTAGTCATCATGACACAGGGCTGGTGAAGGCGGTGGTTTGACCATCCATGTTAGGCTGCGCTAAGCCGTTTTGATTGGCTTACAGGCTATAAGAACTGTGAAGTGTTAGGTTATTCCTTACTGTGCTATGGATTTTTTAAAATATTTATTTTTAAGCAATCTCTACACCCAACGTGGGGCTCGAACCCATAACCCCGAGACCAAGAGCTACATGCTCTACTGACGAGTCAGCCAGGCTCCCCATATGCTATGGATTCTTAAAGAAAGAAAATCCCTGATTCAAAATGTTATTTCTTGGTATTACCAGAAAAGAAAGAATTGTCCGATTTACCTTCAAAATAGGCTCTGATTTTTTTATGGGCCCAGGGCGGATATATGTGAAATTTAGATGGCGCGCTACTTGGTTTCAACAAAGCATAATGGGCAACTCTCCTCCGTCTCTAGTCAAGTCGCGGGGAGGATGTGATGACACTCCAAGGGTTGCTTTCTTTTTTTTTTAAGATTTATTTACGTATTTGAGATAGAGCATGAGCAGGGGGAGGAGCGGAGGGCTCGCCACTGAGCAGGGGAACCCAGGGCAGGACTCGATCCCAGGACTCCAGGATCACGACCTGAGCCAAAGACAGATGGTCAACCAAGTAAGCCATGCGGCCTCCCCAAGATACTCCACGGGTTGTAATGGGAACATTGCAGGGCGTCCTGACATGGATGTTCCTTCACTCATAAATACGCAGGAGACTTCAATAAACTGTGCCCACATTGTTGGAATGCCCTATAACATCCTCACCTGACATGTCACGTCCCCTAAGATGGCACCTCCCAAGGGACTGTCATTTCTCTCTCTATCCCATCCTTTTCCTTCCCTGTGGTCTCCAGAACTATCCTGAAAGTCAGATCCCAGCTGGCCCCGGGGCCATTTGTATTAAATGAATCCAGGGAGAAGAGAAGCATGCACTACAATGAAGCCGATATTTAGCTATTTTTTTTAAATCAGCAAATCCTAGGAGAATATCAGTGGAAATGGGGAACGGTGCTGAATGTGCTAGTCAAAGAAGGAGGAAAATTGTTAAAAATTAGTTTAAATTTATTTTTATGGTTGCATCTGCTCCAGAGCAGCTGGGAGGTCCTTTCAGGGTTCGGTGTGTTGATTGAATACTGAATAAGGTGAGATGTCACAAAGTCCCTGGAGGGATGTGAAGGGAGGAATACGAAGGCTCTGGGCATGTGTGACTCACCTGTGTTCTCCGTGGGGGCTCAACGTTCTCTCCCTTTATAAGACCACAGAGAAGTATATTGATAAGCAAATCTAGCCCCTGTTAAAAGTTCATTATATGTATGCAAGACGCTATGGACCAGATTGTGTTCTCCCCAAATTTGTATGTTAAAGCCCTAACTTCCCTTGTGACTGGATTTGGAGATAGGGCTTTTGTGAGGTAATGAAAGCTCAATGAGGTCATAAGGGTAGGGTTCTAATTTAGTAGGACTGGTAGCCAAGGGAAAAGCCCTGTGAAAACACAAGAGGGTGGCCCCGTCTACACACCAAGTGGAGAGTTCTCACCACAACCTAGTCCTGCCCACGCCTGGATCTCCCACTTCCAGCCTCCAGGACTGGGAGAAAGAAATGTCTGTTGTGTAAGATGCCTCTATGGGATTTTGCCATGGTGGCCTTCACAGACTCAGACACAAAGGATGAGAGTTGTATCGCGGGGCGTCTGAAATGTGCTCACATAATCACTGGGGAAGGAGAAAGGGAGCGACGTTCATGGGAGATGGTTTAAGCACTCAACGTCATTGGAGGTGGGGGATGAAGAGTCATCGGGACCAGTGTGAGAACCGGTAGGTTTCACTCATGAAGTCTTTGTTGAAGGCTAATTTGTCATGACATCTTCAGGGCCCAAAGAGAGAAGCTGCCTGTGTTATGGTCCAATGATGGGAAAGTACATGGTTACAATGAGTGGGTTCTTATCTTGTGGCACATGGTGGCTCCACCGTACCCAGATCTATGTTATTTCCAGACTGGCAGTTGTCCAGGAAGGACCCTGTCATAACATCTAAGGCATGTTCCCAATGTGAGTCAACCGCATTTATACAAGGAACTTTACATGAAGAACAAAAGATACTAGACTTTTGAGGATTCTGGGGTCATTTGCTCTGAGTTGGTACATGTCTCCCATGGCTCACAACGCTTCTCTGATAACTGAGAGTGGGGACTTTCTAGGGAAGAGGTTCACTTAAATGCAGTCATGATACAAACGTGTCTTATAGGTCTAAGCCACTGTGTCATTCTTTCTCCTGCTTCTAAATATAGGTATTTTGAGTCCATATACGTAATGCCTAGCAGGGACCGGAACGTTGGCTTTGTACCTTCAAGTCAGGGTTATAATGGCAGGACCTGTCAGGCTACCTCTTCTTACCAAAATGGTAAACCTGCCCAACAAGGAGTCCCTGGGGAATGCTGGAGATTAGCGCTGTCTTTAGAGCCTAGCAATGTGCAGGGACGGTGGTCCTTAATGTATGCTTGCTATGAACGGAGCTGTGTCCACTGAGAACTCACATGTCGAAGCCTTAACACGCAGGACCTCAGAATGGGACCGAATTTGGAGATGGGGTCTTTGAAGAGGGGATGAAGGTAAAATGAGGACACAGACACGCACAGAGGGGTGACCATGTGAGGACATGGTCAGGGAGAACATGGGGTCTACACGCCCATGGGAGAGAGGCTGCAGGAGGAACCCGCCTCGTCCCCACCCGGATCTCAGACTCCCAGCCTCCACCACTGTGAAAAATAAATGGCTGTGGTTGACTACCATGGGAGAGTCATTTTTAAAATCTTGGGACCAAGCAGAACAGGGGCGTCTAAATCTCTAGCAGCTTGTCCAATACTTCTTATTAGAGTATAACTCTGATATTTTTGGATTCATAAAGATGTATAAATGGAGGCAATTAGCTTCAGACACTCCTCCTGTGGTGTGTGAAAGGGAAGGGAGCATGTAAAGGAGATGAACGCACGTTTCTGCTGATTTCACGAAAGGCACTATAATGCAAGAAAGATCTAGATACACATTCTGCAGGAAAGGTGATCTGAGGAATGTCTCAAATAATAATAATAATAATAATAATAATAATAATAATAATAATAATAATAGAAGGTAAGAGGGAGGGAATACATGGGGAAAAAAGAGGGATAGCAGCAAATCTCCAAATGACTAGTGAAGAAGGACCAAGTGGCTTCCGCTGGGACACAGAGCCCACGTTACCAGGAAAAGCAGCTGAGAATTGCACGCATACTTCTAGGGGCCGGTTGCGGTGATGAAAAAGTTTCAACATCATCCCTCTGCAGGAGCTCCGACTCCACCCCGACAGGGCAGGAATTAAGGGTTAGAGGCAACAGAAACTAACGCTTACGGAGACCTCTGTTGTGCCTCCAAAGAGATAAACAGAACAAGCCTTCTGCATAGAAAGCAAAGCGTTGGGAGGCTTTTGTAAGGAAGCAGAGATGAGCACTTCCTCCCTCTCGGGAGACGACGAGCGCCCGAGTTTGTTCATAAGAACGGCAAGGAGGGAAGTCAAGTAAACTCTCTCTTTTATGAACACGCATCTAATGGAAACAGCTGTAGTGATGAAGACAGAGTGGCAGCCCAGATGGCCCCCGCTGTGCGCAGAGACGATAAGGGGAACTACTCAAGCCAGAAAAGAGCCTTCCCTAAAGCAAATGGTCGAGCAGAACACACTCAGAGGAAGGTGAATGCATTCTAAGCGCCCGGCTCAGCGACTCAGGCTGAAATCCAAGCCAATCTCTGCAGGAATAGGGACGGCAGCTTCTGTGCAACAGGAAGGTGACGTAGGGCATGGGCCCAAGGCGAGGGGATGGCCCAGCCAGTGATGAGGTGGGATTTCCTCAGTCCGCTATCCGGGGAAGAGCTAGCTGCAATTCTCTGGTCTGCAAGCCCAAGGAAATCTCCAGAAGCTGAGCACCAGGGAGCACCTGGCACTGAGAGAGAAAGGTGGCGCCCTCCCCAAGGGTTGGTTAGAATACCTACAGCTGAGGCAGTTGTCCAAACCTAGCCCTGGTGACAAATACAAGTCCTCCCTTGCTGTCATGGGGGAGCATGTGGGAGAGAGGCAGCTCTTTCCTTCTTGGGTATTTGCAAGTGGTATTTGAAACTCGCACTGTGGGGATTGACCATTAAAGGCGCCAGGGATAGAAAACTAGGGATGGGTGCTTTGTGCTGCATGGGCTATGTGATGACCCTGGAAAAGAACCCCAGATGGCAAGGCAAGCATGAGCACCAATGCTGCACAGGCTTCTGTCCTCTACCACGCTTCTCTGATCCTTCTCTGCTCATGCTTCTCCCTGCAAGGAGTCCAAGAGATAAAGGACCTACACTCCATGTTAGACCCCACTCTGGATACCTGGGACCCTGGACATCTCTGCCTCAATGGCTTTGCCTGTACCCACTTCCAGGGCCTGTGTCTTGTTCCATGAACTACACACCGTATAGCATTACTGTTATCGCAGGTGATCATGTGGTTGCTGTAGGGGGTACATGGATGGAGTATGGATGTCCACAGAGCATAGGGCTGGCATATAGGTGTGTGTTAATGGAGTGGATGGAGCATGGACGCCCATGGAGGGCACGGCTGGACTATGGATGTGTGTTAAGGGACTGGATGGGATGTGGATGCATGTTGAGGGGTAGATGGAAGATGAGCAGGCAGGGTGTGATGTCCACGTGTTCAGGCTGAAGAAGTGAAGAGCCATGCTAGAGGTGGAAAGACATTGGGGCAGATCTCGGCACCAGATCCTCATTGCGCCCCCTGCCCCAAGCATGTTCCCAATTTAGATCCTGTCTTCTGGGCTGTTGTAAAGCTATGTCATGTTAAAACAGGAATAGAGAAGACACAGGTGCAAATTACCTGTTTTCTTGATTTAACCTTGTAATATCTAACTTTAAAATATTTCGGCGGTTTCCTTGCAAAAGTAAAAGGCAGCTCTGCTCAGGATCTGGGTCCAAGATGCACTCCCTGCTCGGACTCAGGATCTCTGTGTCCTCAGCCAATCCTTGTGCCTCACAGAACTAATTGGAGCAGAGTAGAAATGGTATTGGGAAGATAAAAGGGAGAACAAGAGGGGCGCCTGGGTGGCACAGCGGTTAAGCGTCTGCCTTCGGCTCAGGGCGTGATCTTGGCGTTATGGGATCGAGCCCCACATCAGGCTCCTCCACTGGGAGCCTGCTTCTTCCTCTCCCACTCCCCCTGCTTGTGTTCCCTCTCTCGCTGGCTGTCTCTATCTCTGTCGAATAAATAAATAAAATCTTTAAAAAAAAAAAAAGGAGAACAAGAAAGAGGACTTATAAAGGGACGGGAATAAGGTTGTCAGTAGGTGGTTATAGGACGTTCGGCTATGTTCTGTCATGTATGTTTGGAACCCATGTCCTGTGATGCATACATCATGCATGTTGTTTTGATATGTAACATACGGTGAGTTAAGGGGTTGATGTCATGCCCATCAAGGTATGCATGTAAAAGGATTGTTTGAAGGAGCATTTTGCGTTCAAGTAGCCGAGGAGAGTTGCAAATACAGGAATACTTCATAGCAGGAAGAAAAGTCATGATCAATACGGATTCAGGGATTCATACACCTTCTGGGCCAAGAGCCAGAGAGACATTTTCTGTTGTTTTGTTTTGCAGGAAAATCACATGGTGGGAACAGGAAAAAGTTTCATTTATGATATTATAGGGAGACACACATCGTATTTTCTTGCAATGGATGAAGAAACCCAGGGCTGCCCACAAGAGATAACCTTATACGTAGCAGGAGACACACTCGGGGAAAGATGTGGAGGCTCAGAAGGATAGACACGTACGGGCTCAGAACAGAGCAGAGAAAATCCGCAATAATGGGCGAGTTTTCGTGTGTTCACGAACAAGGGAAAATTGATACACTAAGGGAAGGCTGAGAAAAAGAAAATAGGAAATGACACCTATTAAGGAAAGATAACCTTTATATTGGTGAGACGTAGGGGAAGTAGGCACGCGGACAAGGTGGTCAAGGATAGCTTTGTCGAATTTTTATTCAGCATCCGTGTAATGCAGCGATGCTGACAGAGAGCAAGGTGTGTCCCAAGATTGATGAGACGCAGACACAGTGAGTTCAGGAAGGCGGTAACAACTCGCGTTCATAGTGAAATATTTGAAGAGTGTTTCAATTATGTCATGGAAGATGAATGTATAAATATAAATGAGTTTGTGAGGATTTGGGGGGGAAAGAAAATGGGGCTCATGTCCTGACTCAGGGTGGCAGGGGAAAGATGAAGGACTTCACGATAGCTCAGATGTCGATAGTATGAGTACCACGTGGGTTGATGAAATCGTCTCGTTGGTTGGATAGCATGGATGAATTTTTGTTAATGAACGACACTGCCAATGGCATGGTTGGGTTTGTGCTGACTTCCGTGATACTTCCCGAGATCGCCGAGTGGACATTCTTTAGTAAATACACTCAGGAATACACTTGGGTAGAGTTCGCTGTAGGGTTTCAGTAGACAAAGAGGTCAAACCCTATATTGACAACAAGACGCTGGCTTAAATCCCAGTCCTCGCTATATTTCCATTTCCTGAGAAACCAAATGGTTCTGGTGGATTCTGCTGTGTTCGATATGAGGGGAGTAAAAAACGGAGGGAACCGGACTTGAGACGATACTGAAATCAGAGTTCATCAAAGCACTGCAGCGTTTTCTTTTTTTTCCTTCCCAGAGAACAAACAGCATTAAACAGTGTGTTATGAGCTAAAGAATGTCATGGAAGGCTTCGGGATCTTTCAAGGCTCAGTGGTTGCTTATCCAATTTCTTTCTACCTTGGCAGAACGACAGCCCGGCTCATTATTTCCCTGCGTATCCCTGTTATCTTCTGATAGGCAAAACAACATATTTTTAAACAAAGGTCAAACAAATTATCAGCCTTGGACTTTTCTGGTCAGGCAGAACTTTCATGTGGATGCATAGACAGCCTGCACAACAATTCAAAAGCAAAATATTTGGGGCAACCTGGAAATGGCACATTTACTGAAAAGGGTAGTATGTTCTTAATGACATACCAGATGGTTTTTTAAAATGCATGTCGTCTGTGGTTTCCTAAAGGTCACGTATAAAATAGGGCCAATGTTGGGAGCCATTTATCCATGCACGTCTGCTGATGGATAGGATGTGAACAGGTGAAGGTAGTTTCAGGACAGCTCAGGAGCACAACTGTGGGCTCTGTTCTGATGCAAGACCCCAGTAAGCCCACCATCCCTGCCCCGTGAGACAAGACCCCTGGGAACCCAGCATCCCTCTCCCCTGAGGCAAGACACCTGTGAGCCCAGCATCCATGTCCCCTGAGGCAAGACACCTGTGAGTCCAGCATCCTTGTCCCCTGAGACAAGACACCTGTGAACCCCACATCCTTGTCCCCTGAGGCAAGACACCTGTGGGTCCAGCATCCCTGTCCCCTGAGACAAGACCCCTGTGAGCCCAGCATCCTTGTCCCCTGAGACAAGACCCCTGTGAGCACAGAAGCCCTGTCCCCTGAGACAAGACCCCTGTGAGCGCAGCATCCTTGTCCCCTGAGACAAGACACCTGTGAACCCCACATCCTTGTCCCCTGAGGCAAGACACCTGTGAGCCCAGCATCCCTGTCCCCTGAGACAAGACCCCTGTGAGCCCAGCATCCTTGTCTCCTGAGACCCTGAGGCAAGACACCTGTGGGTCCAGCATCCCTAGACAAGACCCCTGTGAGCCCAGCATCCTTGTCCCCTGAGGCAAGACACCTGTGAACCCCACATCCTTGTCCCCTGAGACAAGACACCTGTGAGCCCAGCATCCTTGTCCCCTGAGACAAGACCCCTGTGAGCCCAGCATCCTTGTCCCCTGAGGCAAGACACCTGTGAACCCACCAAGACAAGATGCCTGTGAGCCCAGCATCCCTGTCCCCTGAGACAAGATGCCTGTGAGCCCAGCATCCCTGTCCCCTGAGACAAGATGCCTGTGAGCCCAGCATCCCTGTCCCCTGAGACAAGACGCCTGTGAGCCCAGCATCCCTGTCCCCTGAGACAAGACGCCTGTGAGCCCAGCATCCCTGTCCCCTGAGACAAGACGCCTGTGAGCCCAGCATCCCTGTCCCCTGAGACAAGATGCCTGTGAGCCCAGCATCCCTGTCCCCTGAGGCAAGACGCCTGTGAGCCCAGCATCCTTGTCCCCTGAGACAAGACCCCTGGGAGTTCAGCATCCCTGTCCCCTGATGGAGGCACCGTCTGGTCAATTTTTCTTTTCCCTCTTATCTGTAGAGGTCCTTACAGCACGTGAGAGGACAGGAGGGAATGAACAGGTGTGAATGATCACCTACCTGAGATGCAGGTGACACACACACCTACCCTCCCTCATAAGATACTTAAAACATCTGTGAAGTTGCTTACCGGCACCTAAAACCCCAACAATCCAAATGGACATCCATGGCCAGTATGACCCACCTCTCATTTTGCTTTTTTTTCTTTTTTTTGCTCACTGTTGCTATTTTGATCCATTTGCATCGTTTTGAGGGTTACTGGATATCCATCTTTTCCTCCACCAGCGCACAAAAGCACTTTCTTCCATGTCTGCACTGTTTTTGGTGATACTGCTGAATACAGTGTTTATTCTTTACTATCTTTAACGCTGGGAGGAAGGGAAAGGGAGTTTTAAAAACACATTAAAATTCATTCGACTATTTTTAGTAACACTTTTATTATTTGGTAATGTACACGTGACAGATGCAAAGGGAAAAAATCATCACAAATTACTATCTGGGGTGAATCATGGAGTGAAGGTACACAAAATGCATCACGCTTTAAATTTAAATCATATTATTTATTTCATTGGATGATTGCAGTATGGTTTAGTTAATTATTCTCTGTTGTGGCACATTTAGCTGGTTTTCTCTTCATTCTTTACTTTCATTTAAATCGTGCTCATAACAAGGCAAAAACAAGTGTATAGGTATGTGGGGACTCTAAATCTTATCCGGTGGTTTTCTTAGACTCCATTCCCATGAGCACGGTGGCTGGATGAAATCACGGTGTTTATTTTGAAGGTTGTGTTGTATGATTCAAATAACTATTTTCTTAATTATCCATTATAACCAAATTGCGGTTCTCCTAGGAATTCGTGAACGGTTGATTATCTGAAAATACAGGCACACGACTCAATCCATTTGCAGAGTAAAGGGCAAAAGTATTTTTTAAAAAGCATGTAACAAATGTTAATAATTCATGTTAGAAAAAACTTTAAGCAAACTCAAATTAAAAAAAGAAAAAAGAGTCCCTATAACCTGATAAAGTCTATCTTTCAAAAATAGACAATCACTCCCAAGGAAAGTTTTTTTTTTTTTTGTATCACCAGAACTCAGATGTCTTGTCTGTAAAATGAGGTTGTTGTATTAGGCCAGGTTTAGCTGGAATTTATGATAAATCTGTGATTATGTATGCTTTCGCGATTGGCATTTTTCTATCTGTTACGACACAGGCTGAAGTGCATTTATGAGGGTCCTGTGGCTACTGTAACAAAGGAGCACAAACTGGGGGGCTTAAAACAATGCGAATTTATCCTCCCCCGGTTCTGGAGACCAGAAGTCTGAGATCCAGGCGGGGCAGGACCTCTGAGATCCAGGTGGGGCAGGGCTGTGGCCCCCCCTGAGGCTCCAAGAGAAGGTCCTTCCTCCTCTTTCAGCTTCTGGGGCTCCAGGTGTCTCTGGGCTCATGGCCACATCCCTCCCATCTCTGCCTCTGTCTTCACATGGCTTCTCCTCTGTGTCTGTGTCTCCTCTTCTGTCTCTTACAAGGACACCTGTCATTGCATTTAGGGCCTCCCTGATCCAGGATGAGCTCATCTCAGATCCACATCTGCAAACACCTTATTTCCAAATAAAGTTACATTTTGAAGTCCTGGGGGTTAGGACTTCAACATCTCCCCCCACCCCCCGCCCCAATGAGGACGTAATTTCATCCCTAGCACTATTGTAAACAGATGTGGGAAAGGGTTTTGCTCTTGGCTGGTTGAGAGCGATGTCATGCTCCAGAGAAGGGGAGTCGAGGGCAAGCAGATTACTTTGGGAAAGACCTGAATTTGCCTTCAGCATCTCTCCTACATGTAATGGGCCAGAAATGACTGTCGGGGCCACACCTGGAACTAAAGGAGGCTGGGGAAGCATTTCCGCCCACAGCCCTGGGCTCAGGGACATCCCTGGAAGATGGTCTTCTAAGCAGAAGGAGGGATGGATAAATAGTACTTCCATCTATCCACCCACTGTGTGAAGAAAGACCCCAAAAGTACTTGAACAGATTTTTAAACTATGCAATTACAGCGTAGAGCTGGTATCTTCCAAAACTGTGTCTGAGGACGGTACCTTTCTTGGCCCAGACTTTTCCAGAATCAGTATTCTGAAATGCTGGGGCACTCTTCTAATGCATTCCTTTATTTTGACTCAGCTCTTTTATTTTACTATTTGATCGATGTATCGATTCTTCCTTATTGTCCCCTCCATGGAATGGCAGGGAAAGCAAAGTCTTGGCTTTCATGTTCTTTATAAAGTCAGCAGAATTGTAGAATGTATTTTCGCCTTTGCTAGAGCAGAGGAGGAACAGTCCAGAACTTGCCAGAAAATTATGCCAGCAGCAGTAACGTGTGTGTCCAGGTTCTTTGGTCTTTTTGACCCCCGATTAAAGGTTTGTGAAAGCAAACTAAAACTATTGGGGGGTACTTTCTGGTTCTCTTTGTTTTCCCTAATATTGACCTTATTTAATGCTGTAGTTAAAAAGTACTCTTTATATTAAGTGGATTATTTAATGAAAGGCGAATATGGACCTCAGAATAGTTAGTTTAATGTGCTGCATTTTGTGTTATTTTCCCTTAAAGACTAAAGTTCTCATTTGATTAAAAAATATATTCCAGAGGCGCCTGGGTGGCACAGCGGTTAAGCGTCTGCCTTCAGCTCAGGGCGTGATCCCGGCATTCTGGGATCGAGCCCCACGTCAGGCTCCTCTGCTGGGAGCCTGGTTCTTCCTCTCCCACTCCCCCTGCTTGTGTTCCCTCTCTCGCCGGCTGTCTCTATCTCTGTCGAATAAATAAATAAAATCTTTAAAAATATATATATATTCCAAAGGGGGGGCTCAGATCTCATTTGATTAAAAATATATTCCAAAGATGGGGGGGGTCTTAGTCCTTTCAGAAGGAATGAGAGTTTTATATATATATAAATATACAGTGCAATAGTACATATATAAGTATGTAATACAATATACTTCATATAATTATGTATTATATAATTATATATTTATATTATAAATATATATAATTACATATAAATATATAAAATTATATGTATTTAGGTATTATTATATTTATAATATTATAATTATGTATAATTATACATTTATATATCCTGTAATATGACTTCTATTAATATAATATGATACATAATATATAACATAGTAATATAATATACATACATATATTCTCTTTATTTTTTAAAGATTTTACTTATTTATTTGACAGAGAGAGACAGCCAGCGAGAGAGGGAACACAAGCAGGGGGAGTGGGAGAGGAAGAAGCAGGCTCCTAGCGGAGGAGCCTGATGTGGGGCTCGATCCCATAACGCCGGGATCACACCCTGAGCTGAAGGCAGACACTTAACCGCTGTGCCACCCAGGCGCCCCACATACATATATTCTTAAATAATATATACAGTATTTTCAAATACATCAGGCAGCTCTTCATATTATACTATATATCAGCATTCGAGACGGTTATAGCACTTACGAAATTCTATATTCTGAGCCCAAATCTCTTAATACTAACCTGCGTTTATGTGACACTTTAAAATTCTCACTACTCTCCCATTCTGATTTGACTGTCACAAGAAATCTGCGAACTGTCCAGGCCTATTATTATCATTCTTCTTTAACAAGCTGGAAACGTGGGGCCAGGTTCTTTGTTCAAGGTGAAACAGTCACGAAAATGACAAGTCTTGTCTCCTACACGCTGCAAGTTTGCTGTTTTTTTTTTCCCCTCTTAATCTTTCAAGTGACCTTTTTGGAAAACATCCATCCCCAACGCCTTTGAAAGCAGAGATAGCATCGCCTTGCTATCTGCTGTTGGTTTCCCTTGTATGAGTACGTTCAATGCCTCGCAGGTGGCTCTATGCAGAGATACCTGCTAATGGTTGGGCTGATACACTCTGGGTCCTTAGAAGGCACATGTGTATCCCACGCGGGAATCCCACTCAAGATGAGATTACTGTATGGGGGCACAGAGGAGGCATGTTGGTGAGTTTAACTGGAAAAACCTCAGAACAAAATAGCAGCAACCAGACACCATCCCCATAGAGGCTGGCCCTGTGTGGATGCACGCAAGGTCATCCTCTCACAAAAGTCACGCAAGAAGGGTCTGCACACCATGGGTAAGGAGCGGTGGGAAGTATGTGTGTCCATGACCACAGGCACCTGACTTCTGATTTCAACCAGAATTCTCAGAACTAAGTCTCAGCCCTCTCGGTGGCCAAGTCATTAGGAATGAGCCAAAGTCTACTAGTTGGTGTTGAAGGATGTAAAAGAGACAGATTGAGGATAGCCAGGAGGGCATGACGATGTGGGAGAAGGGTTTTTGTTTTTGTTTTTTTAACATTTATGGATATCTGTTATTGATGTGGTTTTGGAATATAGGTGAGGTTCAGTGGGGTGGGGTCTGGAGCTGATGACCAAGAAAGAATTCTCGAGACATTTTTGGTGCAAAATGGTGGTGTATTAAAGCACAGGGACAGGATCCCTGGGCAGAAAGAGCTGCTGCCCCGGGGTTGTGAGGGGCGGCTGATTATATACTATGGGGTTGGGGGAGGTGAGGAAAAGGGAGGTTTTCAAAAGGATTTTCATATGTTAAAGACGACCTACAAGATACTGGAGGCCTTGCCATTGTCAAGTGAAGGTTGTTTTCCCCTCTAGCAAGGCGTTAACATTAAGAGAGTTGGGAGATTCCTGGAAGACTGTCACACAATCCCACCCACTTTACAATACGATGAATATATCCTCTTGGTTCCAATTTTTGAACCCCTAATATTTCAACCTCTAGACGTAAACACAATATTCAATATACAATTTCTCTAATAAAGGGTCTTATATGATGTAAGAAAGATGTAGGGCTTTGAAGCCGATGGCCAAGAAAGAATTCTTGAGATGTCTTTGGTGCAAAGAGGTGGTTTTATTAAAACACGGGGACAGGACCCGTGGGCAGAAAGAGCTGCACCGGGGTCATGAGGAGTGATCCCCCCATCATATACTTTCAAGTTGGGAGGGGGTTTTAGGAATGGTCTAAGTCTCTAAGGAATTTGGAAGCAAGGTTTCCAGGACCTTGAGGAGGCTAGCTATTCTAGGGAAAATGTCATTTATTACTGTCTCATAAAGTCTGAGTCATGAGACCCTTCAGATGTGTATCCGTGGGTCATATGCTTGGGGGGTGATTGCCAACACGTATCTTGGGGGAGTTAGAGATAAAGGAAGCTTCCAAAAGAACTGTTATATGTTAAAGTAGACTTACAGGATCCTGGTGGGGGAGAAGGGTCAGGCTAGGACTGCCTTTTGCCCTTAGCAAAGTATTCACATGGAGGCGGCTGAGTTCCTAGAAGAATGTCACTCTGCCCGTGTCAAGGGCTTGTCAATGGGCTGTAGGTAGTCAGGAAATTTCATAATTTTTCTTCTGCCTTTGTTTCCCACATCATTATATGTTTATGCATTAAATTTAAAACTGAATTCCACTCGCAGTCTTATGTATTTAATAAAAATGAACGTAAAGAGAAAAATAAAAGATATTCTGTCTAGATTGTATTACGCACGTATTAGGATTTTTGTGTGGCTTTGTTTTGCATTTTTGATGGGGTTGTCTTTTCATGCCTGAGATGTAAGAGTTCTTTATATATTTTAGATCGAAGTCCCTCATCAGATCCATGATTTGCAAATAGTTTGAGAGGTTTAAATGGCTCCAAAGTCTAGAGAATACTTCAGCCCTATTTCTGTGTCTAATTTCAATGGCAGTGAGCCATGCGGTTTCTATTTAGCTACGGCTGAACTTTTCTGAACCCAATTGGTCTCCTGAAGGCACCGCATTTTCCATAGATTTGCAGAGGTCTTGGACTGACCTTGGGGTTAACGTCTGCCATTGGACGTTATGTCTTCCATCAAGTGACTAACGAGAACAGAGAACAAGAAACACCACTGACATATCTTTGTGATTTTTAAACGTTCTCCTAAAAGGCTCTGGTAGCTGTCAAGATGTTTTCAAGGATGGCATATTTTCTGTAAACTAGACATAGAAACGTCACTGCCACTGTACGTCTAGACTGAGGCTAGCTGACATTGATTTAGCAAACGATCGAAAGAATTGTTAGTATATGTATATATCTGGTATATGTAGTTTATATACAGTATCTATTGTATATAGAATGCATGTATATTGTACTATACAATGTATATTATATATATTTATATGTTATACTTAGTATAAAAATATACTATTTTTACATTTAGCAAGTGCTTAAAGAATTGTTAGTAAATATCTGGTATAGTACATCTATCTAGTGTGATATATATAATAATTATGTTATAGTATATATATCATTATATATTATAATTATTTTACAGGATACTACCATATATGCTATATATACTAATGTATATATAATATGTATAGTCCACATAATATGTATAAAATGCATACATGGTACATGTTTAATATCTATAATACATATGTAAATATTTATTATTCCCGTGTCTAAAGT
The DNA here is from genome assembly GCF_017311325.1 of Ursus maritimus. Lineage (NCBI taxonomy): Eukaryota > Metazoa > Chordata > Mammalia > Carnivora > Ursidae > Ursus > Ursus maritimus. The sequence continues at coordinate 122,767,397 of NW_024423319.1, read as the reverse complement.
CTATTAAGTATTTTAACAAAGCTCCCTGCGTGCTCAAAATGATTGTGTAGGATTTATTCTTTCAGTTGAATATTAATAAGAAATGTATGTTGTAACTTGGGAGTTGTATTTGTATAAGAATACAGAATAAGAAATGAATAAGAATAAGAATAAGAATAAGAATAAGGAATGTATGTTGTCATTTGGGAGTACTTTTATTTCCCTTTCTGTCCAATCCTTTAGAGAGCAGAACGCACTTTGAAAGGAATAAGTAAAATACGGATCATTCCCATCCTATTTTTATTGTTCCTCTGTATTCACTAAAGACTCTTCTGATCAGATACGGAGGCATGTATTCATTTATTTACATTTATTTTTATTTTTGATTTTATTTTTTTAAAAGATTTGTAAGTCGTCGCTCCCCCCATCGTGAGGCTCAAACTCACGACCCCGAGATCAAGTGTCGAACACTCTTCTGAGCCAGCCAGTCGCCCCCCAGAGCTATTTTTAAAAATTGTTGTTGTTAACAGCTGTAGAGAGCTTGGTGTTCTGAACTACACTGCAAACTAGTATTTGTAGGAAAGTTTGCAACATGTGAACGGGTGATGGAAATTAGAAAGTTACGTATGTGACTCTGTCCTCCCGGGGGTTCAGAATCTATGCGAGGCAGATGCTAGCATGTTTGCACACTGTGTACCGTGGCTTTATTTGGAGTCACCAAAAGCTAATGGCAACACAGCTGCCCCTCAGCTGGGGAAGGGACACGGGAGATGAGGTACATTCACGCAACGCACAGGACAGGGTGACAAAGTCCTGGGGCCACGTGTGACAATGCGGATGCTTCTCAGATGTGTTAAGCTAAGTGAGAACACTCAGGGTCCAAAGGCTGCAAAGTATATGAGCCCATGTGCAGGACCTTCAGGAAAAGACACTAGAGGGAAGGCGCTGGGGTCAGGACTGGAGGTGTGGTGAGGGTCTGACCTCAAAGTGTGGATGGAGATGGACATTGTGGGGGCATGAAAAATTGTGTATCTCGGTGCCGGAGGTGGGGACATGTCTGTACACATTTGTCAAAAGAGGTAGAATGGATACATTTTACAGTGCGGGCAGTGTGTTTAAAAAAAAATGTGAAAAACTTTTATGGGAAAGATGCTCCTTTTCCTGAACGAAGCAAAGACAGAGGAAGGATGGGGGGACAGGTCAGGGACAACTAGTTTCAAATATAAGTCACCTTGAAGTGTATAGATGTTGGTGGAGATATTCCCTTAAGGGTGGCAAAGCCCTGAGCTGTGGGTAGCAAAGCCTTTTGCAAGTGGAAGTCGGCTCAGACAGTTCAGCGTGAATTCAGGGGCGTGAATCGGGAGCGCCTCTTAATGTTTCACGAAAAAAAAAATGGAATTTGGGTCCAAAGTAGGAAAAAGACGTTTTCTCTGAGTTGGTGTCAGACCAATGCATAGTGAGATGCTTAAACGTGTCAATGTGTATACACAGCAGAATGCATTAGCAGGCCACACACATAGAAAATATGCAATATGTTACTATATGTATAGACATTATACTGCTATGTATGCACATTGCATGTGTGGTGCGACTAAGGGTTACAGTAAATGGTCTGCAGAAACCACGAATGAAAACAGTGTGTCCCATGCAGGAAGTGTTAGGCGAGTGTCCTACCTCCAATTTGCAGGGAGAGAGACTTCCAGGGCTGTGGCTCGGCTGCAAATTTCAGAATACAGATGTCAACGTACCTGGCTGTCTCTATCAAAAAAATCTTCCTTGAGAGGCACCTGAGTGGCTCGGTCAGTGAAGCGTCTGCCTTCAGCTCAGGTCATGATCCCAGCGTCCTGGGATCGAGTCCCACGTCAGGCTCCCTGCTCCGAGGGGAACCTGGTTCTCCCTCTCCCTCTGCCTGCCGCCCCCCCACTTGTGCTGTCTCTCAAATAAACAAATAAAATCTTGAAAAAAAAAAACAATATTTAGAAAAAAATCTTCCTCAAGTTTAACGTCTGCTAAACATTTAGGAATTGGAAATGGGACCCCAAGGCAGACTTGTGGTTTAAATTGATAGGAACGCAGCAAAAAGAAGAAAAAAAAGAGAAATACTGACAATTTAGAAGTCTTGGGGAATCCATGCCTATTTAATTATCTATCATTGGGTCAAAAATTCCCCCCAAACTAAGAAAGAAGCAAGGTTGATTAGCTTGCAGTTCAAGACATGAAGGCAGAAAAGGGAAAATATTGGGTATTTCCCTGCACTGTTGCGGTCTTAAGAAATAGCATGAAGACAGAGGCATTCGACAAATTACCATGATTTGTACCTTGTCTGCAACTCTAGCCATGCATTACACCAAACCAAAAGGGACCTCCGCATATTCCTGACCAACTTCAGGAAAAAAAAAATTTTAAGTAAATGCCACCAATGATAATGCTATGAAATGACACATTTTCAACATCAGAGGAAACTAGAAACCAGAAACCGTCTGTGCGTGGGAAGTTCCTAGCGTCCTCTGAAATAATGTTCAGGTTAAGCGTCAAAAGCGTGATTACAGTTTCGGCCAATGAGGGGAAAAGACAATAAAGACACGCACACAGCGAAAGCTCTGTGATGAGGCTCGCCTGGTATTCCGGAAAATATCGGCAGCTTCAAGCATTTATTAGGAATCAAAAAGGAACGAAATCCCCAGGATTAGGCCTTGCCGTCGGGGAACCAGTAACGAGTGGAAGAAACACCAACGAAAACACGAGGAGGGATTTACAGAAATAAAGGAAGAAAATGAGAGCACGATTCTTGAAGCCTTTGGAGAGAGGATGGAATTTCTTCCCCAAATTGAGACTGGTTTCTCCCAAGGTGAGCTCGTGATGGATCTGTCCTTGGTCTTTGGTGATTGTTGGGGACACAGTGATGATTTTCTGGTGGCTGGGATGGGATGGGAACCAGGAGCAGGTGGATCAGGGCTACCTGGGTGTGGGGTGTGCAGTGGTTTTCATGCGTTTTAAATCCTGGATCTCTGTTTTCCTGCGTAAAAAACTGGGGTATCCTCACCGCTTACACCCACAAAATCATACTACGTGGCAGCAACTGTCAATGACAAACAACAACGGGAGTGCAGGGAGAGGTCGATCAAGGCGAATTGTTATATCGTGGGGAGGAGAAATGGAACTTCTACAGCCCGTGGGAGAGAGCTGAGCGTGATTGAAGGAGAAGCATTAAAGCCCTGGCGGAATGCCGGCCCACATTGTGAGAGAGCTGTCCAAATGTAATGGGGGGGGGGGGGGGGGGGGGATGAATAGGAAGACACAGGCTGGAAAGGATTGCCTGCCGAAGGCTGTAACGTTCAACGCAGAAGTAAAGAAGCAGCGCATTTTCTCTGCCGCGGAAGTGTCCTGCAATGCTGGGACTATACAACTCCAGCCTGCAGGCTGCTTTAAGATCTGAATTAAATGACCTTTTGAGGACTTTTGTTTTCAAGGTAGTCACATGAACCTATTATCTCTGGAAATAAGTTCTGAAAATAAACCACAGACGGTTTCCTACTTGGCAAAACTTTATAGTCGGTATGTTACCATTTTGTCCACATTAACCAAAAGGCTTGGAAGTCACTCACCCAAAGTTAAAAATTACAAAGGGGCTGAGAGCATCATCGGTGCATAGCAGAAAGAAATAATACCTAACAGTGAAATAACTGTAATACATGCCTGAGTCATTGTGGCCCATCTGTATTTTGACAAGAAGTTGCACTGTTGTTGCGAACAAATTTTACAAAGTAGCCTAGGCTGCAAAATAAAGTGGGTGTTTGAGGTTTCTTGCAATTGGAAAATGTCCTGCGGGCTTTTCACGGGGTTACACAGACGGCATTGGCTCTTGGAAAATAGTTTTTAAAAAGTGGTGCTCACGTTTGCATTTTGGATAGAAGCTCCACGATTTGCTCTCTTAACCTGCTCTCAGACCTGCCGCAGGTCTCCCAGGGCCGCCCCACCCACTGGGTTTCTGATTCTTGTTTTTCTTGTTTGCAAAGCAATAGGCTTTTTGCAAAGTAGATGAGTCATATGGCTTAAGGCAATTTGTTTATTGCAATTAAAAAAAAAACAAAAACCACAAAACCAGAGCCCCTAGCTGGCTCCGTGGGTGGAGCATGTGAGTCTTAATCTCAAGGTTGTGAGTTTGAGCCCCATGTTGGGTGTAGAGATGATTTAAAAATAAAATCTTTTTAAAAAGTAAATAAATAGGGGCGCCTGGGTGGCTCAGTCGTTGAAGCCTTCGGCTCAAGTCATGATCCCAGGGTCCTGGGATCGAGCCCTGCTCAGCAGGGAGCCTGCTTCTCCCTCTCCCTCTGCTGCTCCCCCTGCTCGTGCTCCCCCTCTCTGTCAAATGAATAAATAAAATCTTTTTTAAAAAGTAAATAAAATCCAAGAGCAGCAAGATAATTGGAAGGTACACGAAGATAAAACAGATTTATAACAACAGTGCTGGAAATCATTAAATTGAACAGTATTTCATTCAAGATGTCACCATACCCACTTAGGATGGCAATTATCAGTAAAACGGAAAGTAGCGAGTTGTTTCCAGGGGTGGAGACAGTGAACCTGGGACCCTGTTGGTGGAGATGTAAAGGGGGTCAGCCGGTGTGGAAAATGGTTTAGCCTTTCTGCAAAACGTGAAACCTATAGTGACAGTGTAACCCCACACCCCACGGCTGTTTGTGCCTAGAGAGAACCGAGAACGGGAACCAACCCAAACTGGGACGTGACCAGACACGACAGCCGCGGTAGTCACCGTTGCCCAAAGCTGGAAACCACCCAAATGCTCGTGCAGGCATGAGCAGATGAACCAAACGTGGACTTGTGCATACAAGGGACTAGCATCTGGCCCTAAGAGAGAACGAACCGCTGATACCTGACACCACGTCCTGGGACTCTAGACACACAAGGCTCAGTGAGAGAATGCAAACAACACAGGATATGATTTATAGTAACTGTGCAGAACTGGACAATCCCCAGGGACAGAGAGCAGGTTCATGATTGCCCGGGGCTGGGGAGGGGGCATGCATGGGAGTGGCCGCTGATGGGGACTGGGTCTTCCTTTTGGGGCGATGAAAATATTTTGGAGTCAGATACAAGCGACGGGGGCAGAACGTGGTCAAAGCCCTAAAACAACACATTTTTAAAAACACATGTAATGCAAAAGGTCTTGCATTATTTCACTCTGCTTTCCCTCTTTCCAAGGAGGCACCATCAGTAAGTTTAATTATAAGGAAGCGTGAACTCAGGTGATATGGAAACATCTTCAAGGCTCAGAACAAAATACTAAGAAGAGCCCAGAGAACGCGTCACTACCCACAAAGAGGCTGCTTTTGAGGGAACGCAATCACTCGGACGGAGGTCAGAGAAATATTATTTGGGGGATCGATTCGCTTTAAACTCAGAAACCAGAAGCTGGTCGTTCGCCCGGGAAGGTGTTGGCTTGGCTGTCGGCCGTGATGAAGGGGAATCCCAGATTCCACCTTTGGGGCTGAAATGTAGATGGACAGCTGGGGAGAGGAGGATAAATGACAAGGCGGTCGATGCCTTTGGACAAACACGCCCCTGGAGAGGTCTGCCACCGCTATTAAAATTCACCCCACAGTTCCCATTGTGCTGCTTGCAGAGGGAGTCAGGGAGGGCTCACCGAAAGCGCCATGGATGTGGTCACGCTGGGCCGGGGTGCATTATGGACGACCAGCGCCTGGGCTCTGATGTGAATTCCAATACAATTTATGATGGCCAATAACGCTGTGTTAGGGATTTGTCCGCTTGAGATATTAACCCAGTAACACCATAGCCCTGCCTGTCAATGCAATGAATCATTGACACATCACCCCAGAGACGCGTGTTGCCAGCTCCGTCCCCAAAAATAAAGATGCAGGAACCTCGAACGTACATATGCACGGTTCAAAGATTCATCTTCTTTTCGAAAAGGATTGATTTCTGTGCCTGCATGCATTTCCAATTTGACCCCGTTTATCAGAATAATAGCTCGCTAGGTATGTTTTCCAGCAATTGCAATGTTCGTTCCCTCTATGAGGGATACACTATCATGGTGGATTAGCTCCATATGTATACATGAAAGCTACGAGTCCGGATTCAAAGTGTTAAGTGTGGAAACATTGTAAGGTATCTGTTTTATTCTTGCCAAGGCGTTACACTAACATTTTCTTCCTGGGAATGGGGACGATTTGGCCCTTCACTCAGACTATGTTGTATTTTCAAAAGGGCAACATACGCAGAATGTTTTCCTCGGTTTGGTAGGAATAGTTTTCCTAATTGCACGATCTGTAATTAACCTCCCAGAGGCTAAGGTCGCCCCAAAAAAGGGGAAGAGGCAGAGAGTAAAATCGCCCTCTGATCCGATTGTGCAAACAAGAGAGAAAACCATTCTTCTAAACAGTGATGTTGGCTTTTCTGGTTTCAAGTTTCCATGCACTTGAAGGCATGGTGGGAAATGCTGTTAATGGGAATTGAGCCAAATGGAAAACCCAGATGGCATACAGGGGCGGATTTTTTCCATGAGTTGCCCATTTGGTTCAGGTATCAAAGTAAGTTGAAAAAGCCCGTTTTGCTCGCAAGGACTAAATCTTCCACGTACGTGGACCTAAGTAAGTGAGTAAGTAGATAAAGAGGAAAGGTAAGCTTAGACATTTGCAAAAACGTTTGCAGGGGATGTGGAAGGTTTAACAGAGCACCAGATCCCAGACTCTAGTTGCACGGGACTATCCCCAAGGTTTTGCAGAGAATTTCTCGTAAATTGAATACGTTTAATTGCTCTGCAATAGAGATGCTTGCCCTTACAAAAGCAAAGCCCACAGTCAGGTGCTTACAAACTCATTTTTCTTCTCTTGACTCTATCAGGCATGATTCTGTACGTCAAATTCCCGGGATCCCCCCTGATTTCCTGCTTTGTGTAACATCTATGTCCTTATTGTGCAGTTATCATTGAAAACTCGTGGGTTTTGGATATTGTCAAATTGCTACGATGAAATGATTCAATCTGGAAGTCACTTTTCAAGAGCTCTGGAGGGCCAAGGGGTTTGGATGATTCAGCGTTCCCTGACAATTAATGACTACAGATTGCATGTGGTTATTGTGCTGCCCGGCGATGTTTTTTGGTGTGCGCTTTCTTAACGAGCTAATTACATAGACAATTTAATGCGGGACGCCGGGATAGGAACGAAATAGCCACGTGAATATTTTATGCACCAAAATATATGTCCTGGACATGATACACAAATTATGGTAGGTCTTTGTAATATATTAAACGTATTGGAAGAGAATGAGTTTAAAAGGACGGTGTGCTTGCCATTATATGCGAGGCAAATAAGTTGCAGTGCTTATTAATACCCCGGATGTGTGAATGGCCCAAAGATTGCATTTCTAAAACCCTTTTTTTAATGCAGTGTATGTTCAAAGTAAAAGGATGTCACTGTGTAATATCTCATTTTGTGAGTTTATCCGGATTGGGTGCTTTTCCCTCTCTGTCTGCCCTAAAACGTGCGGCTCACTTTGTTCCCCGGCCAGAGGAATGCTGAGAAATTGGTACCTTATACAACCACTGCAGTTCATCTAGGCAGTAATTCACCCCCTTGTTTTTCTGTTTTTATTGGTGTTGGATAAGCTTTTTGTAGTCCCTGTAGTATATACTGTCAAGTCACCGTAATGAGATCAATGGTACTGATACACAGATACATTGATAAATGTGGAGAAAAGCGATAAAAAATAGATTCTAAATGGGATGAGTTTCATTGGTACATTTGTGGGGGGTAGCCACCACGGAGCTCATCACACTGGAATCCCAGTCCTGTGAAGGACCCCTTTTTGGAATGAGGGTCTTTATTTATTTTTTTTTAACTTCTTATTTATTGTTTTTGTTATGACCTAGATATTTTACTTTTTATTTATTTATTTAATAATAATTATTTATTATACTATGTTAGTCACCATACAGTACATCCCTAGTTTTTGGTGTAAAGTTCCATGATTCATCACTTGCGTATAACACCCAGTGCACCATGCGATACGTGCCCTCCCCAATACCCGTAACTTCTTATTTATCTTCGAGAGAGAAAGAGAGACCTGGAGCCTTGGAACCCGAGGACAGTTTCTCCCCTTTAATTCTGCAGCATCTCCAGATTCCTAAATCCCGCGCAGCGGAGTGAACGGATCCTGGAAAAGCAGACCCTGCAAATTGGGATATTAACGAGGGTAGAACCATGCCAATGGATAAGGAGACAGAGAACGCGAGGATTGTGTCCAGCCTTTTCCTTTTGCTGGAAACATAAAACGTTTACAGTTGCCTGTGGAATGTTTTCTAACGAAAAAATAAAATACAATGAATGACAGCATGAATCGATGGATTGCGGAGCAGGTCCTGTGCCCAGGACACTCTCCTTCACACTATGGTGGATGTAACAGAGTTATGAGGTATCAATGCAGGGCAGACAACATTTTAGTTCTGGGCCAGAGAGAGAAATTGGTGTAACTGATACAGAAAGAGTGAAAATGAACAAGGAGCAGAAAGTATTAAGTAACGTGTAGAAATCCAAACCACGCCGAGACCACAGGGAGGGAGCAGGTGAGTTAAGCCCATCATTACCGGGAAGCTTCAAGACTGTAGGGTTTGCATGACACCAAGGGGGAAGAGCACGGGGCCATTGCAAGCTACGTAAATGTGTGCAGTTGTCAGGATGGGACCCCGAGATCATGACCTGAGCCAAAATCAAGAGTTCGATGCTCAACCAACTGAGCCATCCAGGTGTCCCCCCCCCTTTTAAAAAGATTTACTTATTTATTTGGGGGACAGTAGCTTTTTAAGATGCCCTGGTTGACTAAGAGGAAGGGCTGACTCTGGGGACATGGGTGTCCCTGTCCTGTGTTGGCTGGAGAGGTGAGTTCATCTGGGATCCTGAGACGAGCTTCTTCCAAATGCATCCTGTGCAAATTGGTAGAAGGTGTTTCTAGCATTTATTTCTAGCACCGGTTCCTTGTCTCCCTCTCCTTCGGTGTGGCTTCCCCAAGAAGGTCTGGGGGAAGGGACAGGGAGGGTAGGATCCCCTTCTCAGCTCTGCGTGTTGATTGCTGAGCCCTTGGCGTAGCACATTCCCCTCTCCTCCGGTCTCCGAAGGCTATGTGTAGGACCTTGCAGAGAGTTAAATGAGATAATACAGGGCGTATAATGACCACATCCCCAGAAATCACTGGAGACTGTGTTGTAAAACATGTCTCTCCATCTCCTTTCGGTTCCTCCTGCAAGAAAAACGACGTTCTGAGGAAGAGACGCTGGATATGCCTTAATTGCTTCCCATACTAGGAAACTCCCCCAAATATCTGGCACGAGCTGGTCTGAGATCCAAACACCAGTGGTTTAAAGTCTCTTTGGTGGTTGGGGAGGTAGACTCAGGAGGAGGGCCAGCAGACATGTGTACTTGAGTCTCTTAAAAATCATAAGGGGCACTTAGGCAGTGGCAAGAGACAGGTGATATGGTGTGTGTGTGTGGGGGGGGTGCTCTGAACACCGTGGGTATGGATTACACCAGCAAAGCAACGTCTGGGGGCTCCCAGGAAAGTCCTGTGTATTTTCCATAAAAAACATACACAACTGTCACTGGGGGGAGCTTTTTATTCAATAGGCAAATGCTGAGTTCATAATTTGGAGATCTTGACTACATTCACGGATATTCATTGGATATGATACTAACTGACCGAGTCAGAAATCCAAAAGGCGGGAATACGAGTCTGAAATAACTTAAATGATCAATGATATTTCAATCGGTATAATTAATTTTAGTTATGTAATAATTACTGATTACTTATTTAATGTAACCCTAACCCTAACCCTAGTTATTGGTTACTTATTTAATGACTACTTGATTACTTATTTTGTGATGTTAACTGATTACTTATTTAATGATGTTAATGATTTAATCTGAAATTAGTTTTAATATTTCATTTACTATTAATAGCACTGTAGTTTTATTATCTCACCGATTTGATCATTTCATTAACATATTAATTAAAATATCTTTTTAATGTAAGTCTACATATTAGAAAATACTTATGTAATAGGAAAGTTATAAAATTGTGGAATCATAATTATGAAAATACATAAGTTATTTTAATGATTAAAATATTTAGTTGTGTATTTATTTTTTAATGTGGTGTACCAGACATTTTAGAATGTACTATTTAGTGGCTTTAAGTCCATTCCCAATGCTGTGCAAGTATCACCACTAATTCCAGGGAAAACAATTTTTTAAATTGAAAGGAACATAAGTGGCAACTGAGAGCATCTGACTCTGGATTTTGGCTCAGGTCATGATCTCAGGGTCGTGAGGTCGACCCCCACCTCAGGCTCTGCACTGGGTGTGGAGCCTACTTAAGATTCTCTCTTTCCCTCTGCCACTCTCCACCCTCTAAAAAAGAAAAAGGAACATTAAAAAAAAACGAACACTGAATTTTTAAAGTCAAAATTGCATTGGGTAATAATCAGATTAAAAAAGAAGAAAAAAACCAAAGAAAAATAATTAGATATGGCCTTCATTAGCTTTCGTTAGTTGGTGAGATTTCTTTTGCTTCACATATCTGGACAGCGGTGGCCAGTTTTGAACTTGGTGTCTCTCAACCCCCAACGTAGGACTAAGGACAAAGACACATTCCTGTGAGTCATCAATGACCAAGGGTCATCAATGGCCAAGGACAATGACCAAGAGTCAGCTCACTGGACTCCCAAATCATGCTTGAAATGATTGACACGGAGGGCAGCTCACACTTTTCCTCTTTGGGACGGCAGCAGGTGGGGATTGACTTATCCTCCAACAGAAATCGTAACGAAGGCCAAGCCTGCACGATTTCTTAGGATCAAGGGAAAGATGGCAGGATATTGGAAAACATTCCGTGCCTCGCCTCTCCTCCAAGTTGTAACTTGTTAAAATGATCTATGGGGAATAAAATGGTCCACGTTGGCACATGCCGCGAGAATCGCTACACGGTGTTTCAAGACGGATAAACAAGGGATCGCCCACAGCGAGTGGCAGGAAACCTTATTAGCATGGGAGACCTCCCAAGTGTCCCTTGACCTGCTTGGTTGGTTTTATTCAGAAAAAGAGGCAATGCAAACGTTTATGCTGAAAATCACATTCCACTAAGAAAACGAGCACATTTCCTGGAGAACGGCTTCCCTGCTTGGCTTTACAGAGACATCTGTAAATTTATTTCTTGTTCTTAATTTGGAGACTTGTACGTGTCTCATCTTGCTTCAGTATACGTTAAAAGGTAATGACTATGTTTAAAATTGGAATACAGTGAATTAGAGGACATTGGAATTGTATGTCTGTGGGCTTTCAGCCTTTACGTGCCGAGTCACAGCAATTAAACATTCCTTATTTGACCCTCTTCTAAAGGACTAAAGAATGAAACGTAATTGTGTGAAAAGTATGTAAATTAAAATACATAGAATATATCAAATTATTTTTTTTAAGATTTTTATTTATTTGAGAGAGAGGGAGAGAGGGAGTGCACAGCAGAGGGAAAGGGAGAAGCAGGCTTCCCACTGAGTAGGGAGTCCAACGTGGGACTCGATCCCAGGACCCTGAGATCATATCCCGAGCCAAAGGCTGACACTCAACCAACTGAGCCACCCAGGTGCCCCAGAAGATATCAACTTATTAAGACAGGTTTCATATTTTCAAAAAGTTGGTTTTCTCCTGAAGTATATAAAAAATCTATTAGAAGTAAAAGATACAACAGAAATTCTAGTGCCTACATATGACATCTTATAACCTACATTATTTAAGTAAATTTAGGACCTCCGATCTCTGTTTGCAAAATGAAATCTAATCTACCACTGAACATTGACCTGGTGGGTAAAATAAGAAATGATAGGCAAAATCCCAGTGTAATGTATAGAACTACATATATATGCATATTAATAGTATAATAAATATATTCATTGTGTATTTATGGAAATGATACATATATTATAACATGCAATACAGATCACATTTTATGTGTAAATAATGTATACTTTAATATATAGTATATAGAATACATTAAATATTTAAAAAATCATTAGATATGGTTTGATATATATATGTATCATTTTGCACATACACGCATGTAGCCCTATGTACGTACACATATAGGTAATGTACATAGTCATGTATGTATCATTATGCAAGCATACATAGCACATATATGTATCAAAGTACAGATATGAAACACAATTTTTTAAACTATTGAGATCATTTCACGCGTATCATACTGTATCTGCCAGCATCCTACGTGTCATATGTATACCACTATATGGACATGATTTTTACGAACACTGTATCATGCTTACTCTAATGTGTTTCTCAGTGGTCACGCCAGCTATTCTCCACGTGTATCAGGGAGAACATCTGTCTGCACAGTTTGGGAAATGGACAGCAGGGAGGAGTGCATGCCTGGCGGTGGTGGGAAATGATACTTTTCATTCAACGATCTTCTGCATCAGGGGTTGGCCAGCTTTTTCTGCAAGGAGCTGGGGAGTAAACACTGTCAGCTTCAGTCTTGGAGGGTAAAATCGATATTATGGAGGTACTTTTACAACCGTGGACCATGTAACCGTCTATCAGTGGAAAACCCATTCCTAGCCCACGGCTCCAGACCCTCATTCTACATTCCCTCTGTGACGTAGGGTTGGAGAAATTAATGCATTTTTCCCAGTCACCTAAGCAATTCTGCAGCTCAGGTTTGTCCACACCTCAAAGCACCGTCTGATTCATAGACAGCAAGGCTATATAACCTGCAGACCTTTGGGGGCATTGGGACAAGTCACCTCTGAGTTCAGGAACAAAGGTCAGTAATTGGGGAAGTTTCTGGGGATATGAAAGGTGTTAATCGTGGGAACAGATAGGTCAAGCTGCATTTACTCTCTGCCAGAGGCGAGCCCTGGATGCCGTGCAACGGAATTCCCATGTGTCCCTTATTAACCCCGTGTGTTTATTGATTGCGTTGCGTTTGTCATGCAGGAGACCCCTGATGATATGGACCCCAGGTCAGGGGCCTCTCCTGAGCAAGTGCACGGACCATTCTGCAGAAAGGGATTTAGAAGCATAAACCACAGTTACAAATATTCTTTGTCGCTATATCCTGACTCTTAATTGTGCTTAAATTTCTTCTTTTCATTGAATTTTTAAAAATTATTTATTCATTTGAGAGAGAGAGCACAAGCAGGGGGAGGAGAGGCAGAGGGAGAAGCAGGCTCCCTGCTGAGCAGGGGTAGCCCAATGCGGGACTCAATCCCAGGACCTTCGAGATTAAGACCCGAGCCGAAGGCAGACCCTTCACCAACTAAGCCACCCGGGCGTCCCTATTTATTTTTTCAAAAAAAAAAAAAAACCACCAATATTTAAAATGAGGCAGCACTCCCTCATGGTAACTCTGAAGAGTAAATGATCTAGCAGGAAAGCCTTTTTTCCATCTCTGAGCAAAGAGGACCTGTGACTTCACATACATTTTGGAAATTGAGAATGTGAGGAGGTTTGGGCCCAGGAGGCAGCATGAATAAAGAAGGGATTTGTGGGGGGAAGTAGGACTTTATATTCTGGAGTGAGATTCAAGGCGATATCCAGAGATGAGAGAGGAATGAGATTGGGGGTAAATTCTCATCTGCAATTCCTGGTACCTCGTAAGCACTCAACGGATGCTTTCTCAATCAATTAATCAGTCAATCAAACATCGATCAACCAGTGCATGATGGATAAGATAGTAGACATAATGTCACTGGTAAACATGCCATTGTAGGAACGTTTCAAGCTGGGAAGTGCACTCTGATATATATTTCAGGACATAATATTTATTCGTGGCATGAATTGGCATTTGGATGGTTGTGCTATAGCCTTGACAAGTAGCCAAAACCTCTTGAGTTTTGGCACTGCTTTTGGAGAGTGAGAAGACAGGCAGGGGGCGCCTGGGTGGCTCAGTCGGTGAAGCATCCAACTCCTCGTTTTGGCTCAGGTCATGATCTCAGGGTTGTGAGACTGAGCCCTGTATTGGGTTCTGTGCTCAGCAGGGAGTCTGCTTGACACCCTTTCCCTCTCCCTCTTCCCCTCTCCTGCTCTGTCTCTGTCAAATAAATAAATGAACTCTAAAAAATAAAAATTAAAATGAACAGTTGGTTTGCATATGAGTATCGACCTTGAATTTTTGTTGATACGTCATGGAACCCTTTTTCTGAGTCTTTGTACGCATCACGTTGTGGTGTTTTGTAGAAGTTGCTGAGATAGGACGATTCGGGGCGAGGTGGGTGGAGAACAGTTTCCCTATCCTGACATATGTGACTTTGGTTCCTGATGCATACAGCCTCATCTGACCGCACCATGATGTCCCTCCTGGAACCAAAGGAGACAGCTGGGCTCTTGGAAACCAGCACCCAGCAGTGCAAAGGATGAACTTTGTTAACAGGAGAGAGAAGGAAAACATGAACGGTCCAGAAAATATCCTGAGAAGTAATTTCGCTCATGTGGGTAACAGCTTTTTGAGCTGTGAGTCTTTTCCGGGGTGGCCATTTAATGATGCAAGTTGCTCCGGACATGTAAGGAAGACAGACGACGAGTACACCCTGTTGGGAAGTGAGGGTGCCGAGCGGTCCAATTTTAGAGCACATTGGTTTTCGGCCAGCACGGCCTGTGTGATGGAGGACTTTACGGGAGTCATTTGTCTCTGAGGCTTTCTTGGCGTCCGTCCATAGCTGGATAGAGTTGATGTTGCCATCCAAGCCATCAAAGACACTGGCATCTCAACTTCCTCTGGAAAGCGTATCCTACTATATGCAATTTAAAAGCATGTCTTCCAACTTCCTAAGTAAATGCTCCGTGAGAGTATGAGGAGCTCACTCCTGCAAAAGAAGAGCTCAAGAACATTGTGCCTTTGCTGTCAGGAGGCAGAGGATGGAGGATGAGATCGTTTGCATTGACTTGAGTGAATGGGTGTTCCATCAAATTCTAATTCCGTACGCTGCCCAAAATGCAAACACACTATTACTGTAAGCAATGTTCTTTTCCCATCAGAGTTTTGCCTTCCTGAAGTCACAACGTCTCACTGTGGTTTTAATTTAAATGCATGCTTAAGAAATGAAGTCTTGAAATCGCAGGGAAGGAAGGCATATTAAAGATTGACCTCATGTGTCTAAGAACATGGGCAAATCCCCCACTTGTTAACACGTGTGGATTACGGCTTCATCCAAAGTTTGAACAACATATGCACAGGTTATAAATCACATTTCTCCAAGACCCCAGCTACTCTCAGAAGCAGAAGGCAGGGGGTGATAGGAGATCGCAGAGGTGGAAACATGCAGGGTGAGTTTCTAATATACACTGAATTTAATGGGACACAGGCCCCTGGTGTTCCATCCAAATTTGTGTTAGGGAGGACTCCTTGGCTCTAGCGAGGAACCCAAACCACGGATTGGATAAATCGCCAGATAAACCTCTTAGCATGTCATGTTACGATCTTGTTTACGAACCAACCCCGTTCACTGTATTTATGGCGTTCTTTGGTTAAATCTCAAAATGACCCCAAGTGCAAACCCATAAAACAAACACCACCTGTAATGAACTGAGATTAGTTAGGTCTACACTCTTGACATTTGTGTGTGTGTGCATTCATCGTTGCTGTTGTTAATTAATTTATCTTTTGCTGCTAATTTATAAGACTTTGTCGACACTGTCCTTAGCCACCGTCTGATCCACTCCGTACCCAAATGGGAACACTCAACTGAGGCTTGTGTTTACTGTTGACATCCCTGATTTTGTCATCTTAATTTAAAAATGTTATACTTGGGTGTACATCAACGAGCACTGGTTTCCATAAAAATTTTCCCCCAGCATCTAACTATGCTGAGGCGTATTGTTAGAGGTCATTTATGTGTTTGGGTTATGTGTTAATTGTTATACCTGGCTTTGCTCCCAAATGGGCGGATACATATATTTAATATATAAATGTATATTTATTTAAAATATATACGTATAATGAAAAGAGTATTAATGGAAGGAGTATTACAACTGTTGCTAATTTGGGGGGAGGTGTTGTGGGTTGAATTATGTTCCCACCCAAAAAGATACATGACATTGTAACCCCCAGTCCTTGTGAGTGCAATTTTATTTGGAAATGGGATCTTTGCAGACATAATGATGTTAAAATGCCTTCCTTTGGGTCGAGTCTAATCCAATACGACTTACGAAAAAGGGAATTTTAGACATAAAGACAAAAAATTCTGCACAGAAGTATCATTAAGCTTAGGTAAATTTTTGGAGTATATTATATATTCTTCAATGAGTAAGAGTTTGGGGAACATGCCAAAATCCAGGAAAACCTTCAAAGAAAAGAACAATACACAGAAAACATGCTAATGAACGGACAATTAAGAAATCAAGACTTAGAGTCACATTCCTAAGTAATTTTCCATTTCTGTCTGTTTTCATTAAATTCAATTTATTATGTGCACTGGCCTTAGTCTCATCAGATAGAATCGAATACTTCTTTGATTGGTCTTGCGAAGCAAAAAGTTGGCGTCATCCCCCCCAAAGGTGGCAGCATGTATGAATTCTAAGAGATTGTTTACAATGAGCAAATTTATTTCCACATTCCCCTCCACTGCATAATTCAAAGCCACTCTGTGCTCAATTGGATATTTTAATCTTTAAAGCGAAGAGGGAAAATATAACCTTTTAGAAGCAAATCTTCAGGTGGGAATGTTAACGTGTGTGCCTGAAAAGACATTCATTTTTGCTGCAGCAGGCAATTTGCGGTGGGAAATCATTTTCATCTCAGCCGGGAGATTGGGAAATGAAACTGTCAATGGGGGTTTTTCACTCTGGAGTCCTGCAGGTGGGATGTGGCCACGGGGGGCCAGGGGGTGGGAATGGGATGATATTTTAGCTGCTTTTGTAACCTGGACCTCATTTGCATGGGATGTGTTTGGGCTTTGTGCCATGAAACTCTGGGGCTCACAACGGAATCAAGACCCATCTTCCAACAAATTTAAATTTTGGTTTTGTGAATTGTGCACAAACATTTTTTTCCCCTAATGGCTCCCAGATTACTCAACACTCTTCAAATATAAATGGTAATCAGTTAATTTCAATCTGAATGGAGTTAGTGCTCACCTGTGAGCGGGCTGGCTTCATTGGCGGGTTACCGGAACACAACCATGAGTCCGCCGGAGGTCTAGAAGGCTGGCATTTTTGTCTCTACCGTGTGAAGTAAAATCCCATCCGGCGGGTCCTTTCTTGGAGGTACCCATTAGCGTACGTGTAAATGGAATAACCACTTTGGTGTGTATAATTTGCTGTAGGAAAAACATTGCTCTCTCTTCATACAGAAATCTCTTCCCTCTGTTTTCTTCAAAGCATGCACCTTACTAATTCATGGTTGGAAAAATATTGAGAACATATGTCAGAGTCAAGCTTTGAGTGAGAAGAAAGGAGCCCTCTGGTATGGGAAGGACGTGCCTTGGAGAGTTTGCTGCAGCGTTGTTCTTTGAACCTACAAACATGTACCCAGGGAACATGAGACTCGCCATGTGCGGAAACAGCCGGCTGTCTAGTTTGCAAAGAGGCCCCCACGAAGCGAATGAAGTACGAAGATGTTATTCTGAATCTCAAGAGTCTTTGCCCCCGGGCAAGATGTGTCACATTCTCTAAGGTTTAGCTGTGTTGGTTGTAAAAAAAAAGAAAGGAGATAAAATATTGAGATGTGCTTTAGATGGCTGAGTCGCTACCGAAATCGGTTCCTATTTGGGATTGCTCTTCTGAATTCGTGGAGGACTGCACACGGTCAGGATGACGAAAGCCTCCTCCTGGGTGACATCTGTAAACTCGCTGCCCAGCAGGACGGAAGTTCAAGTGGACGCTCACTCGCCGGTGAGGATCTGGAACTTTCTGATGGAGAGATGATTTGAAGGCTGCAACATTTTTTGTTTTTAAGATTTTATTTATTAGAGAGAGAGACAGACGGGGAGAGAGAAGCAAACTTCCCAATGAGCAGAGAGCCCGATGTGGGACTCCATCCCAGGACCCCGAGATCATGACCTGAGCTGAAAGACGCTTCACCAGCTGAGCTCCCCAGGCATTCCCGGGGCCCACATCATCTTGATGGCGGGCACAAAGCAGATGCAATAACGCTCTCTCTTTCTGTCTCTTTCAAATGAAGGTAATAATTGGCAGATAACCCTGAGGAAATGTTTCTGTTCTAGATCCTGGGGACATGGCGATGAGTGATGAGTGATGGGACAGGGTTCCCTGCTCTTCTGTTCCTACACTATCCTCTTTCTGTGCTATTGTGCAAGTAAGAGTCTATATTCCTTCCAATTAGAGCCTTCCCCTTGTGCATATATGTGTGTGTTTACGACTTAAGTTTTTTTGTGGGATTTTTTTTTTTTTTTGAAAAGCTGCATTTGATAGTGAAATGAAGAGGCAGGCAGGGAGAGTTCCCCTATGCCCCCTTCTCCCACACACACACAACATCCCCCTATTACCAGCATCACTCACCAGAGTAGTTAACCAGGGATGAACCTATACGGACACATTTTAATGCCCCAAGTTCACAGTTTACCTTAGGATTTGGTCCTGGTGGTGTGCACGGTGTTCATTTGGACAAACGTAGAAGGACATACATCTACTCTAATAGCATCCTACAGAGTACTTCTACTGCCCCAGATCCTCTGGGTTCTGCCTGTGCATTTCCCCCCGCTGTCCCCCAACCCCTAAAGACCCCTGGTCTGTCTACCGTCTCCATCATTCTGCTTCCCCCGAATGTCAGACTTGGAATGTGTCTCGTCCAATTCCTAATGTTTAACATCGAGAAATGGTTGAAAAGACGGAGACAAACATAGGACCAGTAAATGCCTTTAAGGCAGGTGTTTTGGGCTTTTTTTTTTAATGTGTCATATCCATATGTAGGCACCTTTTAGACATGTCATATACGGTTGATAAAAAATAGGATTTGGTAACATGGCATGTGCAGTAGAAAGTATTTCAAAAGTCCACACGTGTAAAGAAGCATGCGGTGCCACACGGAATCCATCCGACCTCCGCTCTGGATAGCAATGCTGTTGTTTCTCACGTGCAATATGAGATACTCAAGAACAGGTCATTCAACTATGTTAGGATGTACTGTTTCACCCGTGGCTGTCCGCCTTGCTTGCTGACTCACCGGATTCATTGCTCCTGGTCATCATGGATACTATAATTCTTAAGTAGCCCCTTCACAGACATTTATGCATAAATCCAGAATTTAGCGAATCCCGAGAGAAACCGAAAATGCATGACTTCATGTTTGGTCCCTCTCCTCCAGGATGAGTAGATGATTTGCATTTGACCATGGGGTGCGAGGACATCCCTGTCTCTTTTGAGACCACACAGGACCCCTATCTGTTGGGTTAGTGCCAAAGATGCATTTCAAGATTTCAAGCAAAGAGACGACAAAAGGAGCAAGGGCTTCTCATGGTCAAAGACGTTTTCCTCTAGAATGCAATCCTGGGAATCAATTAGGAGCCTTTGCATTTAACCGGTGAGACGTACTTCCAAGTTAACGGTTTACCCTGTGGTCGAGACACACCTCATGAAAGGGAATGCTGAGGCACTTAGGTCAGCATTTGATGTTGTCAATAAATCCGTCAGTCCTTTGAAACAGATGGCCTTGGAGACGTTCTCTTATTGTATATGCAAAAAATACATTCGCTGCCATCATCCCAGGCACATTTCCCAAAGCGGGAAGATACTGTATGTAAACGGACAGGCAGCAGAGCTCTGCCATCGCTGCCTTCAGATTGCTTTTTGGAACTTGGCTCCCAGCCACGCTGCTGATGTCTCTAGACACAGACCCGATGAGACAGGGAACCTCACATCAAACCCTAAAATAGGAGAGGCCAGTCAGAGCAGGGCTTTGCCCCATCAACAACATTATGCAAAACACAGCCTGGATTGCAGCAGCATGTGGAAAACTAAATGTCAGCTTGTCCATGCAAAGGGCTCAGGCACCTTGACCAAGCGTGATGCATTTAAAAAGAAGGAGCCACTGGACACCCAGGGTTCCTCAACCAAAGAGCTCTGCCAGTCAAAGCCCCTCCTCCACTGCATTTCGGGGAGGGAGCCACAGAAGGGCATGCACGCAGTCTGTGCCCAGTGGCAGGCTGCCCGTGTGCACCTGTCATCTTCAAGAACGGGGAGCTCCGTGGGACTGGGGGTCTGCAATGCTGAGCTCTGCAGGGAGGGAGATCCCCCAGCCACCACAGCCAACATGGAGCTGAGCAAAGTTTCCTTTCTGCTCCTTCAAGTAACAAATGCACACATGGCTCAGAGGACTGTCCTAGGGAGTAGATGAGCATGGAGCCATGCATGTGTGTTGGAGGTGCAGGGTGGATCACCTGGTGCTGCAGGAGACAGCATCTCGTGCCCCTGCCCCACCTGCGCTGTGGTATATGCCTGCACATGAGCAGTTTGCTGGGCTCCGGTTCGCCAGACTGAAAGTTTCCCCGATCCTGCGTTTCTCTCTGCTGAGAGCTCCTACCCACCCTTCAAGGCTCAGTACACGTATGACCTGCCCGGGGGAGCCTTTAATAAAATTTGCTGTCGCAGATGTGGTTAAGTGGCTTTCTTATAGCTTGCTAGGTCCCTTGCTTTAGAGAATCTGTCCCCCCGTCTGTGACAAGGGTCTCCCTGCAATGCCAAGACGGCCACATCCTGTGGTCACTGCGAGCAGTTCCAGGGACCCCCCCCTGCACTTCTTATGCCCTGGAGAAGCTCCCCTTTCTAAGGCAGCTGTCATGAATTTCCCCAAACTTCAGGTGTGTCCTGGGACCAACGCGGGACATGGAGAGCTTGCACAAGTGCCACGTCCGGAGCATCTGTGTGGTTCAGTCAAAAGCTTTGAGTCTGTGGCTGGCACACACTGGCTGCCTCACAACCCAAGACATGGGAGTTCATTTGTTTTTTAATTGAAGCAAAATGCACCTGCAATGAACCATTGGAAGCGTGCAATTCAGTGGCACTGAGTATGTTCACAGCGGTGTGCAAGCATCACCACTGCCTAATCCCAGGATATTTGTATCCGCCCCGAAGGCCATGCCAGACCCATTAGCCAGTCGCGCCTCAGCCCCCGGCGACCAATACCGTGCTTTCTGTCTTTGGCTTTGCCTGTTCTGGACATTTCATATCAATGGAATCTACAGAGTGTTCGTTTTCACATGATAATTCCATGGAGGACCAAGCCAGTGTGCGGACGGTCCATGGAGAGAGAGAAGTGACCTGTGATCAATGAACACCTGTGTGCCCATGAACACCTGTGTGCATGCTGAGACCCGCGCTCAGTACTTGACTGTACGTCAGGACTCGGCTGGCCATTGGTATTCCCGTCAGCCTGAGGAATACATAATCCCGTTGCCTCCCATGTTCGAAAATTACATGTTATCGTCTCAAGGTAGGAAGACCAACAACCGGTTCTTCTTTTCACATTTAAATTCTCCCAATGGTAGTTGCTTGTGCCTTCGCTCTCTCTCTCTCTCTCTCTCTCTCTTGCATGCGTGTGTGGTTGATGTCCACTTCCTTTGGCGTCTTTTAAATCCTTACAGACTGAACAAAGACGTATCCTTTACTGAAGGTGGTTTATTGGGAGGGACGTTGTATCGCCATGTGGTCACACCATCAACACCCTGTTTTTCGCGGACCCAATCAAGCAGGTGTCCCTTGGGTTCTCTTCGGACTTCGCCAGGTTTGCAAAGAGGGAGCCGACCCACTCGCAGTGTTTGCTATATAAGCACACAGACGTTTCTAAGAAGTTTCTTTAACGTGAGCCTGGCAATGATGCGTTATTTCCCAAGCGTGGCAAAAGTTGTAGATTTTAGGGAAAAAAAACATCATGTAGAACGTGGAACTCGTAGGCAGAGAAGAACAAGGAGTGAGCCTGTCTTGCTTTCAGCTTCATTTAACCACACGCCAAGTGTTTGGAGGGACAGGAAGGAAAGTCATCGAAAGAATAAAAAAATATCAAGTTGACCTTTTACTGAGGACTAATCTATGCAGCCCAAAGAAACAAGCTCAGTGGAGTTTATTTTCATTAAAAGAAATTATTCTATCACATGAAACAGTCACCATAATATTCGTTTAACCTTTTTGTGGTTTTCTTGCCTTCTGGGCATGCAAGGGAAAATGCCAAATGCACAGAAAAAATCAAGGGGTTTTTAACTTTGACATGAAGCAACTGGCAGGTAGTGTTTGATGTTGCCATGGAAGGGCCAAGAGCCCGGTCGTCTTATGGACGAAACCACGACGATGTCTTCCCCAGAACCAATTACTTCTTAGCAATGGAAAGATTCTTAAAATAGTGGTCCTATCCTGTTCACAGATTGTCTCCATTGCTTTGCACTCAACAGGTGAGGGGCTAGATGTCCTTCAGTGTCTTTAAAACAATCAGTACATTGAATTTCCATGTGGAGGTGGTTTGCCCAAAGTGTTGAGTTACGGACGTGGGTCTCCTTTTGCAGTGGCTGCTATTCACCATGGCTTCACCCAACAAAAAGCTTGGTAACACAATGGTCTTGCTAAGCTCATGGTTTCTGGTTAACCTCATGGTCTACCCCATGGGTAGTTCCCCACATGAGGGAGAGACAGGTGGTCCTTCAAAGACGAAGTGGGGCTTTACCTGCTCCAGGCAGGTCAGGGTCACCCTGGCCGTTGGTGTTCTGCCATTGGACAGGAGGAAGGAGAGGGGAGGTGCATGGAGCTCGCCGATGGCACCCACTGGTGTTGCCCAAAGCTCACAGATGAGAACCAGCCCCACAGTTTTGTGTAAAGGCTGAATTGGGATGGGAATTCCAGGGGGTGACAAGGACCAGGAGGCCAGGGACTTTGTTATGAACCTCTGCAATGATCAAACTCTGTGATTGGCTCCACATAATGCAACATTTACCATAGTTTGTTTTTATCTGCCTATTACAGTGAGATGGGAAAGGGAGTGAGTTATCATATCCCCTGCGCCAAGCCTTGTTGTAAGGGGCAGGACCATTGGGAGCCATGACCCCAACCCTGACCCCTGCTCTCCCAATTCTATTCAATATCACTGCTGGTTTTCTCTCTCCCTAAATGTAGCCCAGCCTCGTGGCAATCAAGAATTGATATTTGTTTGAGATATAAATGTGTATCAATGAAGCCCTATTTGCATCCACAAACCAATTTTTATGATAATGGAAAGAGGAAGGAGAGGCCCAAAGAGGAAAAGAGGATACATTTTTCCTAAAGATGGGTCCTCCAATTTAGCAGGAAAATGCCTAGCACCATATTAAATAACTGGTATGTTTACATTTTTTGTTGGGATGATGATGAGATCCTTGCATTATTAAATTCCACCTGGTTGTCATTTAAATTTAAGATTATATAAATACAGAGGTAGAATATATTAATGCACAATAATATATTAATGTAGTTAAAAACTTTAGTAATTTTTCCTATTGTCAAGAGAACGATTTCAGACAGTTATGGAATGTTTCATTTATGGAAATATATACATGATTATATATTTGTCTTCCATAAGTGGGAGACATGTTTCTTATGTTAAATTGCTTTAGTGTATGTTTCCTTCTTTTTTTTTTTTTTTAAAGATTTTATTTATTTGACCGAGATAGAGACAGCCAGCGAGACAGGGAACACAAGCAGGGGGAGTGGGAGAGGAAGAAGCAGGCTCACAGCAGAGGAGCCTAATGTGGGACTCAATCCCAGAATGCCGGGATCACGCCCTGAGCTGAGGGCAGACGCTTAACCGCTGTGCCACCCAAGTGCCCCTGTTTCCTTCTTTTTTAATTTAAATTCAATTAGCCAACATACAGAACATCATTCGTTTTCAATGTAGTGTTCAATGATTCATTAGTTGTGTATAACACCCAGTGCTCATCACAACACGTGCCCTCCTTAATGCCCATCTCTTGATTACCCCATTGCCATTTCCCACTCCCCAACCCTGTTTCCCGAGTCTCTCATGGTTTCTTTTCACCTCTGACTTCTCTTCTTTCTCTTCTCTTCTCTTCTCTTCTCTTCTCTTCTCTTCTCTTCTCTTCTCTTTCTTCTCTTCTCTTCTCCTCTCTCTTCTCTTCTTTCTCTTCTCTTCTCTCTCTTCTCTTCTCCTCTCTCTTCTCTTCTTTCTCTTCTTTCTTCCCTTCCCTTTTCTCCTCTCCTCTCCTCTCCTCTCCTCTCCTCTCCTCTCCTCTCCTCTCGTCTCCTCTCCTTTTCTTGTTTATGTTTCTTATGTTAAAGTCCTTTCATTAGTATGTCCATAACAATCTTCACAGTGTGACGGGGAACGTTTTTTCCAATAAGTTACGATTTTATGAGAGTGTCTCAAATTTATTTTTTTATTTGAAAATAATGATGCAATTCACAAATGTCTTTTGAGAACCTGTGATGATACATTTTATTCCTCTCTGAATTATCTGGAAAACTGAATTTATAAATTTGTTTCAGAACCAATTACTCTTTATTTCTGGTGCGAAACCCAACTTCACTGGGTGTTGTTTTTCTAAACGTCATGCTGTATTATGCTGTTTTGCTGTTTTACTTAGCACTGTTTGTAAGAGGGATTTCTCTACATCTCTCTTTATAGAACTTTCTCATATCTTTGTATCTAGATTTGCATAACAATTAATTTTTCTCCATTTTGGGCATCTTAGAATAAGTTAAAATAGCCCTGAAATTATCCGTCTCTGTAGGGATCAGTAGAACTCAACTTTAAATCCACAAGCCATTGGGAGTATTGACAACTTGATTCTCAGGCAGCTTGATTCCCTGATGCCAATGATTTTGCAGTTTTTTCTGAATTCTCTTGAGAGTCAATCTAGAAATTGGTATTTTTTGCAGCCTCATGACGTAGACCAGAATCCTGCAACATAGCTTTCCCATTTCTGTGATTTCTATTGCACTTTTGCATGCACCGTGAGCTGGTGGTAGAGTTGCTTCCTAGTTCTATTGGAGATGAGATTCCCAGCTCTGTGTCCCGGGCACCTTGGTGGTTTCGTCCAGGGAGGTGATGAGCCTTCAGGCTGAGAGACGAGTGAGCTCACCCACCATCAACTGCCCATTCCTTCTTTCCGGAAACTTCACTCCCTCTGCCCCGTGCACACGCATGTTTCTTGCTTCTTCCACCACAGTGACTGTTAGACGTAGATACACACATTAGGGAAACCGTCCATCATGGCGCTCGACGTTTATCCTGGATAAACGACTTTACAAATGTCAGCATTTCCCCCAGTTCTGGGGTTGAGCCACTGCCCCATCTGTGCTACATGCCTCTCTCTGCAACAATCTCGATCAAAGCACCTGGGACTGGCCTACCACCATCATCACCATGATCTCACCACGCATCCATACGTTTCCCCTACCCTGAGCTTGTTTGTTCGTTAAATTTGCTTATACCCCCACCAAAAAGGTGAGAAACCTTTAAATCAGTTTTGCATCCCCTTCCTAATATGTGCATCTTCCTATAATCCCCCCAGATGATACCAGCATATCTCTAAATTTCCTTTACCGCCTCGCTCCCTGGCTTGAATATGATCACCAAGTCAACTACTGACAGTCCAATGGACCATACAAAAGTCTAGACGGTCTTCACAAAAAAAGCATTTTTTCATGTGCTGATTTTCTTTCTAACATTACTAGGAAGGAAACTCAAAGGAATTCCTTAAGTACAGTGGATCTGGCGAACAGACATTTGAAAATTCTGTGATCGTGGTTGAACATGGACATCAGTGTAGGTATGTAGTTAAGAGTACATCGTTGCTTCTCACGGGAACACTCCCAAGAAGGGGGGCTTGATGAACAAAGGGTGCTCTCCAGGAAGCTTCCAAGTTTATTAGGAAGCAGGAAAAGGCTCTGTATTTCACGTTATCTCTCTCAAGAATAAGGTTTCAAGGAAACTGCTGTTTAAGACTCTTTATGGAGATACGTATGTATTTAAATTCATTTATGTACTTATACATATAACATGTGTCTATAATATATAGCATGTATTTAATATGTATGTGTACATGCGTATTATATGTATATATGTATATATGTTGTAGTTATGTATATATGTATATAATATGTTGCAAGTATGTAATGTACATATTATATAATAGTAAATATGTTTATAATATATAGTATATATGTAATATATCTCCTACACACATAACTAATATGTATAATATGGTTATGTTAATTAATGTATTTGCTATATGTTTATTTATAATACAAGGTATAACATGATAAATATATATTACATATAATAGGATTACATTTAATAATTGTTACAACATAATGTCATATGTATTTCACATATATCAGTATCTATGTAATGGGTGTATATAATTATCATAGTATATAATAGTTTACAAGTGTAAACATTTATAATGAATTAAACGTCTTAGTGATTTAAAGTTCATTCATATACAGCATGGCACAAACCCATCTCCAGCACACACTGACCGAGGTACCAGAATTAGACCATCCCAATTAGATGGTTGACAGATCAGTCAGCAAAACTAGGACGTCACTGAGCTCCCCATGACTCCATTGTCCCTTCTGCTGGATTAGACCATATCAAACAATACATTTGACTTGTATGCATTAGCAGTCATTTTCTGAAATGGTACATATAGATTTTGTTTTAAGAGGAGTGCCCCCATGAGTGGGGGGAAGGGCAGAGGGAGAGAGATCTTAAGCAGGCTCTACGCTCAGTGCCAAGCCCTCTTCCGGTCTTGATCTCACAACCCTGAGATCATGACCTGAGCTGAAATCAAGAGTCGGATGGATGCTTAACCGATTTTTCTATTCCTTCTGTGTTTTGCTCTATAAGATATCATCCATTCCTGGACCCCAAGGCGTGAAGAGTAAATGGGTGTCCCATTTGTTCATGCAGACAAAATCCTATTATTCCACCAAGTGTTGAACAACTCTTGGGAATACTAATTCTTTGTAATCATAACAAAGCTCAGATCAGCCAGTAGAAGAATATATTCGTGCCTCTTAATGGCAAAGAAGACATTCTGGGTAAGATTTCCAGCCATCAAGCAGTGATTCTATTACTTTTTAAAAGTTAGAGATTACAAAGGGAGATGAAGAACTAGTTCCTTAACTGTACCATGATTCAAAGGATTCAGAAACCCACAAAGACTCCTACAGTCTATTTCAAACAATCACGAAGGCCAACACAGGTTGGGACCCACGGCAAGGTGTGTCTTCCTTCTCGTAGGTACAAATGTAGGCTCATCTTGAGTGTACCCAGTGTTATGCTAACAATACTGTTCTGTGTTCTTCCTCTATGAAGCACCATTCTATCATACATCATTTTGGTATTTTTTTCATTTCAAAGACCCTGCATTTTTCTCTCCACCCTTATTAAAACCTATGCTTAACTTACTTCCTAGATGTTCTTTGGATGGTGGCCCAGATCCTATGCAAAGAAAAACAATGTATCAACATGCCATTTCCACACGGAATTTGGGCAACCTGATTCTTTTTTTAAGATTCTATATATTTATTTGAGAGAAAGAGAGAGTGAGCAGGAACAGAAGGAGGTGCAGAGGGCCGAGGGAGAGGGAGAAGCAGGGTCCCCACTGAGCAGGGAGCCTGACATGGGGCTCGATCCCAGGACCCTGAGATCATGACCTGAGCCAAAGGCAGACACTTCACCGACTGAGCCACCCTGGCATCCCTGGGGCCACATCACCTTGATTTTATCTACGCTCCTTCCCGAGGCAAAAACCCATTCCAAAATCATTGCAAACACCACCCTTCTCAGGACAACTAATCCCTTCAAAAATTAATGGGCTTTATTTTTTATAAATTAGAAGTATGGAGTTCCCACCTACCTCTCTCCCCGCATACACAATCTACCCTATTAATAACATCTTGCACTAGTGTGGTACATTGTTATAACTGATGAACAAATATTGATACAATATTATTAACAAGGGGTTCCGGTTTACATTACTGGTTCCATCTTGGTTTTGTGTATTAGAGGTTTGGACAAATCCATCATGGTATGTGTCTACTGTTAGTACAAAATAGTTTCATTGCCCTAAAAATCCTGTGTTCCACCCGTTCATCTCTCTTTCCCCCAAGCTCCTGGCCACCACTGATTTTTTTTTACTGTTTCCATAGCTTTTCATTTTCCATAATATCATAGAGCTGGAATCCTACAGGGTGGAGCCTTCTCAGATTGGCTTCTTCCCCTTATCAGTATGGATTTAAACTTCCTTCATGTGTTTCTGTGGGTGGACAGCTTATTCCTTTGTATCACTGAGTGATATTTCATTGCATGGAGGCAGCCCAGCGTGCTTACCCATTCACCTGTTGAAGGGCATCGTGGTTTCTAATTTCATTCTCAGGCAGGTAGAAGTTGCTGGCAGCTTCCGTCCACTTTCTGACTCCGTCCCTACCCGGACACCTGGAAAATATCCGAAGCTCATAGTTATCCTTTTCCTTTCCTGGTGTAAACCTATAAACCTGAGCTGTAGAATATGAATAGAATAATGACAATTTTCGCAGTAAAAATAACCTTCCCCACACTGTCCATCCTCCCCCATGTGGCTAAAAGAGATGAGGGGTCTTCCTCCTTGTTAGAAATGAATGAAAATAGGAACCTCCATAGTGTTTTCCAGAGTGGCTGCACCAGTTTGCATTCCCACCAACAGTGTAAGAGGGTTCCCCTTTCTCCACATCCTCGCCAACACCTGTTCTTTCCTGTCTTGTTAATTTTAGCCATTCTGACTGGTGTGAGATGGTATCTCATGGTAGTTTTGATTTTTATTTCCCTGATGCTGAGGGGATGTTGAGCACTTTTTCATGTGTCTTTTGGCCATCTGGATGTCTTCTTTGGAGAAATGCCTGTTCATGTCTTCTGCCCATTTCTTGACTGGATTATTTGGGGTTTTTGGGTGCTGAGTTTGATAACTTCTTTATAGATCTTGGTTACTAACCCTTTATCAAGTAGGAGACTCTTTTCTCCACTTTTATTATAGCCAAAGGCTTCGAAAGAGGACTTTTTAGCTTCCTAAAAATGGGAGCTTATTATCGCGTGAGTCAGCTGTGATTCTGGATCTGAGTAATTTCTCAGGTCATGTCAAGAGCCCGCTGCTCTGTATCATGGGTTCTTGTTTGCAGAGCGAGAATTATCCCTATCATGCAGCTTTTAAGAAGGAAATAAGTTTGGTGTTACTGTATTTGATGTTCTATGAATCATAATCGATGTCTGGATTTCTCTCTGTGTGTGTGTGTCTGTGTGTGTGTGACCAACTGTCAACTGGTAAGGAGTGTAAAGAGCAGGGAGAAAAAATGATCAGAATTCACTGAACTGATGACTATTAATTCTGCATTTGTATGGCGATGTTGGAAATGCTTGCTAGGGAAGGGAATGCAGACATTTAGCTCCAGGAGCATGGAAGTGGCTTTCTAAATTGCCAATCTTGGGGGGATGGAGAAATATGTAGGATGGAGATGGAAATGTTTCTGTATTCTCATAAGGTAATGAATGAGCTGTCATCATTAATAGCCACAGGGAAGGGTTGGCAGCTCGAGCAGAATGAGTAGGAAAAGAGCATGATAGCCTGTCCCTGCCTAATGAAGCCGAGAGATTAAAGATACTCAATCATAGCATTTTACCAGTACACCTGGATTCTCTTTATTAAAAAGGCATTTATCTAATGATCCATGGCAAGCTATTACCAGAAATGGAGAATGGTGTTATTGATAGAAAGAGGATAAAAAGCCATCGAAGAAGGAGTATTTCCTCACTGTAATAAACCTTGATAAAGTATTGATCTTTAAAGGAAAATTGTTGGTTTTGCGTTTTGCGCTGGGCTGTCAAGCTTAGTTATAGAAAGAATTATTTAGCAGAATTCCCAGCACTTAGTGTTAATGAACTCAAGAGGTTTTATTTTTTTTAAATCAAGTAATTTTTATGCAAAATTGTAGTTCGATGATTGGTACAATGCTGAGAGAAAATTCTGTGTTATTAAAAAACGAGAGTATTACTCTGAGAAAATCCATTACCCAATGGATACCTTATTGTAGATTTTGTCAATGCATCTGTTTAAAGTGATCGGATGCAATTGTTAAAATCATCTTGCTCTTTTCCACCAGCATGGGGCGGATAGGACAGAGGAATTCGTACACTAAACTAATTCACAATACTCCTACCTGTTAGTGGATTATTAAGCCATTCTGGTGAAAATAAGCACAGAATGCCTTGGTGGTTACGTTTACACTTAATAGAGAAACAGAGCGGAGTGAGAAAATATGAGAAAGAGAGCAAAGTAGACATGTGGTATTTGGTTCAAAAACCTGAAATGTGCTTTGGTCTTCGTCTCTGTGGGTTCCTTGCTGTATTGCCGCATAGACGCTGGAACATAATGTTCTTGGAAGCCATGCTCGAAGCCAGAGAAGCCTACTGCGGTGGTCATGAGCGCGCATCCACCATGAGGTGCGACGGAGTGGGATTCCAGGGTAACAGCTCAACGTAAGAGTATCTACTTCCGTGAGGCACACATGCTCTGCAAGGTACACATACAGTGTCCCCACAGCAGGGGTATGTTCCTAGCATCCCGATCGGAATTATTCATAAAAGGGCATATTTAAAATACGGTAAAGGAGACATAACACTATGTGCAAAGTGCCGGTGACCAAAGACACGGTGTAGGAGTCCATGCATGTCCACTGGCTTGAATATGCAGACGTAAAGATAGAGAGAAAGTCGATTAGTGGTTGCCACCTGCAGGGCTGGAAATCAGCAGGGACTCCCACGTGTCAAAGGTGTCCTTTGGGGTGACAAACATGATCTGGGATAGGCAGTGGTGATGGATGGACAACTCTGAACGTACCAAAAACACACACACACAAACCCTGGCTTGTGCATTCTATGGTATAGGAATGACATCTCAAAAAAGCAGATAAAAAACACGATAGGATTCCCATCAGGTGCCAACCCTGGTTATGATGCCGATGTGTTCAAAAGGCTCCATATCGACAGGAGGAAACCAACAAGCTGTGACCATAAAACCCTTGAAAAACCATAAAACCCTTGAGTGCCTGGCTGTGACCATAAAACCCTTGAAAAACAAGAATCTAGGTCCTTCTGCCTCAGAGCATGGCTCTTGAATCAGCCACTGTACAATGTCGTGGGGGTGAATTCCCTTGCAGAATCTCAGGGGCTGAATCAGAATCTGCATCTTAGCAAAATCCCAAGGGGGTGCCATGCACGCTTACATTTCTGCAAGATCCCAGGGGGGTGCTGTGCATGCCCACATTTACACCAGATCCCAGGGGTGGTGTGCATGCCCACGTTCACACAGACCCAAAAGGAGGTGGTGTGCACACGGGCATTTAGATTGCTGGGGGGTGGTGTGCACGCTCACATTTACATTTAGCAAGTCCTGAGCTATACCTCATGCCATGCAGGGATCATTCTGTAGAATTACTTTCTTGTGGTTGGAACTCAGTCAGCACTTTTACAGAAAGTGAACCAGAGACCCCATGTTTCACGTTCAGACGCCCAGCCACTCTGTAGAGTCAGGTGTGTGTGTTAGCTCAGCTCCCTTTGGAGGGGAGCAGGTGCCAATACCCTGATGAGTAATCAAGTCTTAGGAAGACATCAGTGGCACTCTGCTATAGGAGTGTACCAGTCCTCCAGCCACGTGCACAACCGCATGTTTGCTGTTGGAAATAAGCATTTTATGTGCACATCAGTACAGCCACCGTGGAAAACGGTAAGGAGAGTCCTCAAAAAATTAGAATAGAACGCATGTGCCCCTTTGAATGACTGTTTGTATCCTTTGGGAAAATACCTAATGTTTATAGCAGCCATGTCCACAATGGCCCAACTGTGGAAAGAGGCCAGTTCTCCATGGACAGATGAATGGATAAAGAAGAGGTGGTCTATATAGACAATGGAATATCATGGAGCCATCAGAAAGCATGAAATCTTGCCATTTGCAATGACTGGATGGAACTGGAGGGAATTATGCTACGTGAAATAAGTCAATCAGAGAAAGACAATTATATGATTTCACTCATATGTGGAATTTAAGAAACAAAACAGAGGAGCATAGGGGAAGGGAAGGAAAAAGAAAATAAGATGCAATCAGAGAGGGAGACAAACCATAAGAGCATAAGAGACCCTTAACCACAGGAAACAAAGTGAGGGTTGCTGGAGGGGAAGGGGGTGGGGGATGGACTAGATGAGGGATGGGTATTAAGGAGGGCACTCGAGGCAATGAGCACTGGGTGTTGTATGCAACTGATGAATCACTAAACTCTACCTATGAAACTAATAACACAGGAAATGTTCATTAAACTGAACTTCATTTAAAAAATAATAACACTGCAATACATTATTTGTGACAGTTGAAGAGTCCACGTAACATGGGGGCACTGATGAGCGTAGACAACTGTGCAATCCATACGTTGTACTCCCGAAACTAATATAAAATTGCACGTGAATTACACTTCACTAAAACAAAGAAGCAGCATCTTTAAAAACACAGTTGTAAGAAAACCATGAACAGAAAGACTACCCCCCATGAACTCGAACACATCACCCAGTGGAAAGACTGCAAAAGTACAACCGGGTATGGAGATGGCGTAAAATGATTCTAGGGCATGTCTGTGGTTCTATCTCTGTGTGTGTGTGAATTTGACAAGTTTCAGTATTTATGAGCCCCCATTAGTCTTCTGCAGAAGAGAGATAATGCCCGTGGCCTCCTTCCTTCAGAAAGACTTTGGATCAAAGAAACAAAGGTGTGTGAACATGTTCCATAAATTCTGTTATGACATAAAGATGACTCATCTTTTATCAACCAGGCTGCTGCGTTCCGAATTTATCGTTTCTTTGCGGCCAGTGCTTTGGACACGGATCTTGTGCTCACATGGAAAATTTTCCTCTCCGTTCTGCTGCAACTAGCCGTGGACACGGAGTCTCCTTTCTGTATGTTTGTTAATTGGGATTATGAATTACCGCCTTAAAATTTATTTTCTCTAAGGTTTATTGCCTCATTTTTCATCGTGTTTACATGCTCTATGGCATTTAGCTTTTCTTAGCTATCCCATGGGCTGGGTTTGGCAAAAGAGAAAATCACTTAAGTGAAGTGGAGGAAAAAAAAAAAATCCTCGTGTTGAATATAAAATCATTACACCATAACCACCTTTTTCTTAAAGCTGGAACAATTCATTTAGTTTGCTTTGACACCTCGTACCGAAGTTTTCATTCTCAGCTTTTCCTGTTGCATGATTTAATCCACTTTATTCTTATGATGTATTTCCAGTTGCCCAAATGGGTTTCTTAAAGACGTCTTGGATAGATTATCTTCATAAATCCTATAAATTCTATCAGCAAATGCAAGCTTGCTTATTCCTGAATATAATCAACCTATGTTCATTCAAGTATTGGGACAGCACAGATTCTCAGAAGGGTCTATATGGTTCTACATCACAGGAAGCAGTAGGTACGATGCTGATGTTTCTTTCCTTTATGCTTCTAGAAATACTGGTTGAGACCAGAGTGTGAATAACAATGTGCATTCTATTCTGAGAATAAACAGGCAAATAGGAAGGATGGAACCGGCTCCGTTTTAAACACGAATACAGATTTTTATTTTTTATTTTTATTTTTTTAAAAAGATTTTATTTATTTATTTGACAGAGACAGCCAGTGAGAGAGGGAACACAAGCAGGGGGAGTGGGAGAGGAAGAAGCAGGCTCCTAGCGGAGAAGCCTGATGTGGGGCTCGATCCCAGAACACAGGGATCACGCCCTGAGCTGAAGGCAGATGCCTAATGACTGCGCCACCCAGGCGCCCCCGAATACAGATTTTTTAAACAACAATCCAAAACATTCACACATCTTTGTGTGTGTGACAATGTTCTCAGGATCTTGAGACAAGGGCAAAGGGATGTCCTGCTAAATGCTGTGTTTCCAGCCTGCTTGAAATTCTCTCTCCCTCTCCTCTTCCCCCGAGGGAGCTTTGCTACCAAAACGCCAAATAAAACAAAAAAAAAATTCCCCTAAATCGGCCTCAGGACATCCAGGCTCTGGTTCCTGAAAAGCAGCACCATAGTAACCTTGGGTAGAAGATGGGTATGATTGGGAAAACCACAAAGATTAGGACACTGAGGCACTGGGTGTCTTCTGGAAGCAGGATCCCTGAGATTTCCCGTCTTCTCATTCTTGCTACAGAGCCGCCAGCAGCCAGACGTGAGCCTGCCGACATTGAGCAGATGTCTTACAAATCAAGTTGCTGGATCCTTTTTTTGCTTCTTAATTCCCTCTCCTTTGATCAAACGTTCAGAAATTCTATTTGAGAGGTTGCTCTTGCTGGTTCCCATATGTTGCCGCATTTCAAAGGAGTTCAGCAAATCCACCTGGGCCACGAAAGGAACATCTCTCCATGCCAGCTCTAATTGTGAGATGTATTTAGTATTCATACTCCGAGTTGGGTTCGTTCATGTTAGACATCGCGGTAGTAGCTTCTCCGTAGGAACGTGCGTATGTGGGTCAAGAAGTTCCTCCTTTCTTGTGTCCACGGCTGCCTGAAGACCAGCTGTCATGGAGCCCCATCGTGGTTCTGCTTTTCCTATCAGGGTCTTGCAAAGATGGTGAGGTCCTCAAGGACAGAGAGCCTTTATTGCTCATCGCTTGAGTTCCATTTTCAACAGAAAGCTTTAGAGGAAGAATGCTTCTAGTGCACATTGCATACATGTAGGGATGAAGAAGGGGAGACGGGAGGAGGGAGGAGGCGGGGAGGGACACAGGTGGCATTTATGGAGAGAGTCAAACACCTTACAACACATTAGAGGAATATGTTAGTTTTTCGGTGTTCGTAAGCCATATAATTGAGCTTGTTGAAGGCAGTCTGACATTATTCTGCCTACTGAGTTTGTGCCCTGAAAAGAGGGGCCAGACTCATCTGATTGAGCTCTTCTTTCCCTGTGCCCCCTAGAAGGGGTCACTGATTTTGACAAAAGGGTGGATTTGGCTTGCCTCTCTGCAGGGGGTTTGTCATGGGGAGCGGCTCTAGCTTCCCAGGTGACAGAGTGTAGAATGCATCTCAAGGCCATAGACTTGGTGACCCAAATGCGTGGTATGAGATCAAGCTAAGCACTGACCCAGTGAGACACAGTTGCCCACCCTATCACCCTCTAGCTGGCCCCTTCTTGGCCTTTTGAGCTTCAGTGCATTGGAAGATGCCACAGAACTCTGTTCTACAACTGGTCGACCCACACGTAGATGATGCCATGTGGTACTGTACACCCCACTTCCGGCAAGAATGTCTCCAGCTGTCAGCTCCTGCTGGGTCCACCATGCTAATGAGACAATGTTGTCCATGGGGTGATGGGTTCCAGGCATCTGCATAGCTGATCAGCCACATTTGTTCCTCTTCCTGATCCCAAGCAGGGGAAAACCTCTCTCTTCCTTTTTCCGTTCTTACACCCCATCCCTGAAATCTGTGATCATAGTCAAACTGAATTTAGCAATGTATCTAACAGTGGTTCTCCATCATTAGAAGAAAGGAACCGTTGTGTTACTCAGGCTTCCCTAGAGAAACCGTACCAGTGTATGCACTGTGGGGTTGGGGTGGAGAGAGGGATGAATGCGCAGAGCACAGGGGGTTTCAGGGCAGTGAAACCGATATTCCGTGATAAGATATGGTGCATATGCATCCAAAGTCAGAAGATCCAATGCCAACAATGAATCCCAATGTATACTTTATGTGATGATGACATGTCCCTATACGTTCATCGGTTTTAACAAATATCCCACGTTGGTGGGGGATGTGGATTAATGGGCAAGGCCATGCATGTGTGGGGACAGGGTGGGTGTGGGAAACCTTTTACCTTCTTCTCAATGTTGCCACGGAACTAAAACTGCTCTAAAAAGATAAAGTCTTCTAGGGACGCCTGAGTGGCTCAGTCGGTGAAGTGTCTGCCTTCAGCTCAGGTCATGATTCCAGGGTCCTGGGATCGAGTACCACATCAGGCTCCTTGCTCAGCGGGGAGCCTGCTTCTCCCTCTGCTGCTCCCCCTGTTTATGCTCCCTCCCTGACAAGTAAATAAATAAAATCTTTAAAAAAATAAAGTCTTGTTTTTTAAAAAAGTACAAAAAAATCGAATAATTTATTTTAAAAATATGAAGGGCATAGATTTTGGGCACTGGAATGAATTACGTGCCCACTGGTTGTCATTCTGACCTATTTTTTCCAAAGTTACTCTTCACGCCTGCTTAACTGAATCATTTATACTGTAGTACATTTACCAAAAAAATATATTCTTAGGCCACACCCTGGAAAGTGGCATTTGTAGACTTTTGCTGTCCCGTTGCAATGATTCCATAAAGAACTTGTGAAGAATTTTTTTTTAAAGATTTTTATTTATTTATCCGACAGAGACAGAGACAGCCAGCGAGAGAGGGAACACAAGCAGGGGGAGTGGGAGAGGAAGAAGCAGGCTCATAGCGGAGGAGCCTGATGTGGGGCTCGATCCCAGAACGCCGGGATCACGCCCTGAGCCGAAGGCAGACGCTTAACCGCTGTGCCACCCAGGCGCCCCCTGAAGAATTTTAATACAAATTTGGAAACTCCAAGTTTCTACCCGAAATGTCCCCGTGGTTTGACAGAGAGTATGGTTATTGTGTTACTGGCCATGTTAAAATTTACAGTCATATCCTTGTCATTTTTTAATTCTGTGTCAACAAAGTCAAAATAAAATCTTCCGTTTCGTATCACATGTTTGTGTTCATGATTGAAACCCAAGGCGCCAAATTAAAGGGCTTTCTGGAATATTTGTCATAGCATCTGAAGCCCCAAGTCTAAATTAAAGGCTTTTGAAGAAGAAGGACCATCTGATTAAAACCAAAAAAAAAAAAAAAAAAGGATAAAGAAAGAAAAAGCCTTTAAAAAGTTCAAGACGATTTCAAATGAAATTCCTTATAGTAGATTTTCCAGAAGTCAGTTAAATTTTATTGTGCACATTATCATCTTTATAGAAGTTGGAGAATCTCTAGAGAAGTGAATTAAAGTTGGTTCTTTTGCTTGTAATAAAATAAAGAATATCCTATTTTACCTAAGGGGATGTCTTCGAAATGACTTTTAAAGTAAAAATCATAAAACTTGAAAGAAAAAAAAAAAAAGAAACGAAACCCAGGGAGACTGTGTACATCATTCTTCCTTTTTCTTCCCCCTGCCCCAAGAAATTACATAACTAATGCTGTGTGATAAATCTCGGGTCCATCATTTCTTCACCTTTCGTGGAGAGGACCATGCATCTGTTCACGCATCAGAACAGGTGTCCAGTTGGAAATGCACAGTGGACAGCTCGTAGGTGTGTTTGCTAATAAGCTGGTAGGCACGGTGCTCCCATGTCATTCCCACCACACGATGGGCAGAACCCCACAACCCCTTCCCTGACTCATTCACAGAGTCCTTCCCCAAACCCTCACGATTTGCAGGCTCGGCTCTAGTCCGCTAGGATGGAAATGCAGAGTATAACTGTCATTTTTAGAGCTGGGACTGTGGGTACAGATTGATTTCTGACCGTGTGCCCAGCACTCGTCAATGCACGGTGCTCCATTTTGTCACATCCCTGCAGCCACAGAACACTGGGAATGCCTTGGTGTCTTGAGCCCTTTAGAGAGATTGGCTTACTTGGATCTCCCTTGCAATGTTTTCCTTGAGTTACGATTTTTCTCTGCAAGTCATGATGGAATGGTTTTAACACAGGGGTGATATCAGCTGGTGTTTTTGGATTCATTGATACCCATCAGGTGATGGAATAAATATTTATTGATTGGGGGGGGGTGATGTGAAAACAGAGCTGACTAGTTTAGAGGACCGATGGTGTTTCTTTTTCAGTGTCTGCTGGGATCTGCGTTGTTGGCTCAAATGTTCATGGTACAAGAGATGAAACTTAGCTTTGAACCTCCTTGATGTCTACACCTGTATCTATGGCTGGTGAGGTGAGGCTGGGTTCACACGTTACAGACCCCACATCACCGGGAACCCCTGCAGAGAATACCTTCTCCTCCCACTTACTAACCCCTCATCCTGCTTATTCACTTCATGCTGTTTATGGTGGTGTCCAGTGGTCTCGCTGTGTGTTTTTCTTCTTGTTTCCTGCCAGTCTCTGACCTTGACTATGAGCTCCGTGAGTGCCCAGATCTTTAGTATCTGCCTCCTTGCCTGTGTAACGCCTGGTCTGTAGTCAGTATAGTTGGGTAAAAGGAAAGAATATACGTATACACATATTGGATACACAGTTGCGTGTTTGCTGTGTAACCCAGGGCACTAGTTGCAGATATTGGACACAAGGTCGCCTATTTGCCTGTGTAACTCCTGGTTGGTAGTTGGTTCGTGGCTGGATAAAAGAAAAATAAACATATGCATGTTGCTATAGATTGAATGCTTGTGTCCCCCGACCCACCCAAATTCATATGTTGAAATGCTAACTCCCGAGTTGATGGTATTAGGAGGTGGGGTGTTTGGGAGGGGATTGGGTCATAGGGTGGAGTGCCTACGGTGCGATTAGCATCCTTACAAAAGAGACCCCACAGAGCACCCCCTTGCCCATTTCACAGCAAAAAGACGCTATGTATGAACAAGGAAGTGGGCCCTCACCACACACCAGATTGGCAGGTGACTTGATGGTAGACCTCAAGTGAGAGATGAATGTCTATTGTTTATAAGCCCTCCCCCCATCCACGGCATCCTCTTATAGCAGCGCAAACGGACTAAGACGTACGAAGTAGGAGGTACTTGTGGACGATAGATTGATGCCTTTCCTGACTTCAGGAAGTCCCCAAAGGGAATAAAGAGGAATTATCTCAAAAGACCAGCTGCGGTCATATCCACAGAGATTATAAGGGAATATTAATAATGGCAAATGACATCGTGGGAAATGGAAATATCAGGGAGCTTTGTTTCCATGTTCTAGGATTGCATTCAAGAGAACGTTTTACAGAGCCTGACCCAAAGGCATTGTTCTATTTCCCTACAAGGTAATTCAGCAACCATTCCATTCACATTTTATTTGCCTTAGTCTTTTGAACAGTCTGAGGGGCAGACTTGATCTCAGCCAGTTCCTAGAATAAGAAACTACATGGAAATGCCTGCCCTTCATAATTATATTTACTTTTACTGCAAGAACTCGGGAATGAAAGAAAAGGAAAACGGATGCCAGTTCCCCAAATATTTAATCCAGCGTCCTCACC
Source organism: Ursus maritimus (assembly GCF_017311325.1). Taxonomy (NCBI): domain Eukaryota; kingdom Metazoa; phylum Chordata; class Mammalia; order Carnivora; family Ursidae; genus Ursus; species Ursus maritimus. The sequence goes on along the minus strand of NW_024423319.1, from coordinate 122,728,134 downwards.
TACATGCTCACACTCAAGCCATTCTAGACTGTCGAGATGCTCGCAAGAGCATCGTGCGGGGAATGGGACTCTCGGTGGAACTCCTACAGAATGGACGGGGTGCTGCCCGAGCTCTTCACGGACGACACGTTTCATGACACAGGTGCGAATTTTAGCTTATGCAAGGTAGGTGGAAATCATGGGTGCGGTTTCTAACTCGCTCGTCTTTCAAAGGCCACTTTTCCCGGCTAATTTTTCCACTTCCCTGGGCTACCATGTGCAGAGCATCTTCACACATCTGGACAAGACACCCTTCCTTTTGTGGACTTGGTGCAGCGGGACGAGAAGACTATCCTCGATGATTCTGGATGAGTCAGAGCGAGGGGCTTTCATGCTCCCCAAACACCCCTCCGCTCAAACATTTAAGAGCGAGAAAAAAAAAAAAGTTTCATCTTGGTCAATCCGCTGTTGTTTGGTCTGTGGAGATCCATAAACACCAATGCGATTTTGTGCTGAGTCGTGAAGACAAGTCACACAGTGTGTCGGAAGGACACGGGGACTCAGGCATCAGGAACATACAGGGTCAGAGAGGACCCGGGAATTAGCTGAACTCTCACAGTGAACCTGAACGGTCTACGTATTCGTCTAGGCAACAGGGATGTCATTAATCAGAAACAGAAACTAATTTCAGAAAATAGCATGCCCCTTATGCCTGTGGGTTCTAATGTGCACGGTATGCTCTTCTCATAGCATCTCTGATTCTGTACACATCCGTGTTGCCGTCCTATGTAGAGATTCCTTCCAGGTATTCTGACACCCAGGAGAACTCTGCAACTGGTCAAGGAATGCATGCCCAGGGATGTGGGCCCTGGAAACAGGATTATTATCTAGAGAAGTTTTAGGCAAAGCAAAAAAGAATATATATATACATATATATATATATGTATATATATATATATATATATTTTTTTTTTTCTCACAAGAGATTTCCCTATATATCGAAGTGATCGTTTTAAGGATTTCCCTTATCGATATTTACTGAGGGGTTTTCTAAGCAAGTTAGAGGAGACAGAGGAGCAGTGTGTCTCAGCGGACTGGCTCGGCATATTCCACGCACCTGCTCTCATGTTCTGCGCACCTGCTCTCACGTTCTGCGCACCTGCCCTCACATTCCGCGCACCTGCTCTCACATTCCGCGCACCTGCTCTCACATTCTGCACACCTGCTCTTCCATGGCTGTCTCGATCTGAAGACGTGGTAGCACTCTTACCACCTTCCCCATGAACATCATCTGACTCCTTGGGGGGCTTCTGCAAAGGGGTGGGGTCACCCTGGGAAAATGTTCGCCGTGCACTACACAGGAGGGTTCTGCTTAACCGTGAGAATCTCACTGTAGACGAAAACCACACATTCTGCGATGTGCAGTGGGCAGGGGGGGCTTCTAAAATCATGCCAACCTCCTAAATGCCAACTGGAACAACGCATGCGCTTTTGAAAGCACTTGACTCCCCGCAGAGCTGATGTCATGGTGTTTCAGTGAGCCCGGAGGTGCGTGGACGAGGAGATGGATTTGCTCGGCGGGGGGCATGGGTGAGTCTGCTAACGAGACGTCTTAGGGTAAAGAGTCTCCATGCTCTTCTGTTTGCTGCTACCGAACGTAAATAACAAAAACGGAGAAAAGAAACTCAATCTGAAACGCCACGCGTTGACGGGTCAGTCTCCGTGACGCTGGGGGAATACTTTCCTTACATCTGAATGCCTCTCCTTCCAAAAAGGGGTGTTAAGACGTAGCCCGTGTGCTTAAGATAAGGAAAGAGGGCACATCTCCTTACCTGCGCCTTTGTAAGAAGTCTGCATTTACTGAATTCATGCAAAAGCTCAGAACATTTATCACAGGCATGTGTTAATCTTGCCCTATGGCCTCTGGGTCACTTTTTTAAAATGAAAGTCTACTCAGGTGTTCTGACAAATCGAGGGCCTAAGGACACAGCATTTAGACATCTGCTTTCTTAAATGCATACCCTTCCCTGAATGCTTATTTGAATGTACTTCCAAATCAGTCCGTGGATATTCGATGTCTCCTCTGCACTGAAAATAAACTAAAAAAAATAGTAATCGTTCAGTAATTTGCTTATGGTTTTGCTGATGTTATTTAAAAAAAAATAAAAGGCAGGGCTTCCCTCCATATAAAAAGAATAAGATGAATTTCAAATTGCACACACATTAGAATATAATGTTTTAGCTGAATTCAGTAAATCAATGCAACAGTTTTATCTAATCCATAGAGAAGTTGCTTACGCATTGCTCAGCCCAGGAGAATTGAATAAAAAAATATTCATGGTTTAGTTTTTTTTTTTTTTTTTAATGCCCAAGAGTCAGTGGGTGTGATGGCATATCAATTTTTGGCACCGTTTATGACTTTTCTTTCTATTTTAGACTATCTCTTAGAATGCTCGGTGAGTCTGTTAATCAAGATGGAACTTACATTAAAATTGGGAACATCTTAGAATGAAAGTATAAATTTGCAACTAAATGGGCCATTGGCCTATGTGTGAGCTTTCTCTTTGAATTCTGTGTTCACCCTGAGTGTGATTCCTGCTTGGGTCAAGGTCCTCCAACAGTGTCCCGCCTTCGAATGTCTGAACATTTTTAGAGACGCAGAAACAACCACAGGTCGGAAAAACCCAGTGTTTTACACTCTGACTACTGTAAACTTTGACAGAAAAGGGGGAAAAATGATCCCAGAGTTGACTAAAAGAAGATAGGAAGGAGCATTCCCCAAATAGGAAAGCCAGAAAGAAGAGAGTTTCTAGCCACTCTGAAGGAACTCATTTGGGATAAGGGTCCTGACGGGCAAATGATGCCATCAGTAAAAAGTGGACTGTGATCACTGTAGATTGATGACCTTGAAATGGTTCCTTGGAAAAATTCTGGAATGTGTTTTCAAATGCATGCATGATGAACACTAAGAGAGAGACTGTGTTTCTAGGGGTCAGTAGGAACTCCCCCACAAAAATTAAGATATGCAAATGAGGTTGAACTAACCTCATTTTCCTTTTCTAAAATAAAGTTGAAGAATGATCCCTTAAAAAAGAAACTAGGAAGGGATTCACAACCACCTTTGATACGATCAACTTATGCTTATGGGACAAGAGGTGCATTTTTAAAAAAAAGATTTTGTTTATTTATTTGTCAGAGATAGAGAGCACAAGTAGGCAGAGCAGCAGGTAGAGGGAGAGGGAGAAGTAGGCTCTCCGCTGAGCAAGGAGCCCAATGTGGGACTCGATCCCAAAACTCTGGGATCATGACCCAAGCCGAAGGCAGACGCTTCACCGATGGGAGCCACTCAGGTGCCCTAAGAGATGCATTTTTATTTCTCATCAATGTAAGAACCTGTCTCCCATATATCGAATATATACATTTGCATTTGAAGACTGTCATTATTAACATTTTACCAAAAATGTTATAATGCATTTATCATTGAGAGAAGTGAGGGATGAGTTGGACTTTGCCATTTAAGAGTTTCTTCTACCAAGATGCAGAACCGGTTTTTAAAAAAAATCAAACAGGTAGGCAAAGCAGTACAGACGGCTTGATCAAGAAAAGGCTTTAAACTACGAGGAATATGCCCGTCTAGATAAGAGACAGAGGCAGGGAGTGGGGGAGAGGCAGAGGGAGAGAGAGAGAATCTCAGACTCCCTCCTGACTGCAGAGCCCGATGTAGGGCTCGATCTCACGACCCTGAGATCATGACCTGAGCCAAAATCAAGAGTCGGACGCTTTACTGACTGAGCCACCCAGACGCTCCCAAAATGTGATATTTAAATATATACATAGGTATAATGCACAGATACAGAAATACACTTGTTACTGTTACATGCAAAGGTATGACTGTGTATGGATATTATATGCTATAATTGTACTTTTGTATGTAACAATACGTGTACTTAAAAAAACAGACTCCAGTTATGACACAATGTAATTCTGGTATACATACGCTTACACAATACACCCTGTGTGTAACAATAGCAAATGTATTTATGGCCTCTTCCCTTCCCTGCCAGGCACTGAACAAGGCTCTTGAAATATAATTGTAACAAGCATATTCATTCTTTCATATGTGTCTGAACTGTGGTAATGCAGGTTTGTGTTGTTTTTTTTTTTTTTTTGGATAAAGGGTACTTCGAAGGACATTTTTTAAATGAAAAAAACCCCTATTATATAGAAATGTTTGATTTTCCCTGTTGTATAAATGCAGTATTTTCATTTTGCATCACAAGTATTTAAATACCATAATACCTTCACTTCCTGTCAGGTGCATACTTTCTAAGCATCCTCGTATGAAGTCCTGGCTTCATGTCTAAATAGCTGTGAAACGTCCGGAGACCCATTCTATGCTCTGATTCATTTCCAATTCTTCATCTGAAAAATAAAACATGGAAACAGATCTCATGCAGTCGCAGAGTAATTAAAAAGATAATGCACTGAAAAAATGTCCGTGAGGTCTAGAGCTCTGGCAAGGACAAGTGTCAATGTGGACATCCTCGTATTTGTGAAGACCCACCAGAAAATCAGTGTAAGGACAACTGACACCTGTTGGGGGGCAAAATATGTTCTGTAGGCATTATGGGCTGATGGAGCCCTGACTGTGCACTTCACATTTTCCCCCCAATAAATACAGCAATCCAATGGGATTAAGGATGAAGACTGTTAAAGGCAAAGGCAGTGTGTCTTAATGACATTAAAATCAAAATTAGAAATAATTAGTCCAGGCGCTCAAACCCAAACAAAATTATCCACGTCACTCTTTGCACAAATGTCACATAGTGTAAAGACTGCTAAGATTTTACAGTCCCTGGGCACGCTTTCCTCCGAGGTGTGCGAGTAGCAATCAGTGAGAGACGGTGAGCGATTTCTTTCTTTCTTTCTTTCTTTCTTTCTTTTTTTCTTTCTTTCTTTCAAGATTTTATTTATTTATTAGACAGAGATAGAGACAGCCAGCGAGAGAGGGAACACAAGCAGGGGGAGTGGGAGAGGAAGAAGCAGGCTCATAGTGGAGGAGCCTGATGTGGGGCTCGATCCCATAACGCCGGGATCACGCCCTGAGCCGAAGGCAGACGCTTAACCGCTGTGCCACCCAGGCGCCCCGAGCGATTTCTTTCTTTACCAGGAAGAGTGAGTGCTGGAGTTGACCTTGAACGGCAAGTCGGATTTGAGGATGTGGATGTGAGGGGGCCCGTTCCTGGTAAATAAAAGGCCATAAACACAGTTCCCCGAAACTCTGTGCTCTTGACTCAGTGGAGAACAAGTGGGAATCACAGAATCGGGAAAGTGAATTTGAGTCCAAGTGTGAATCATACTCAGACTGAGTTCGAGATGACTGAAGAGATGACTGAAGGGAGATTTTTCCCAGACACGAAGGGCCTCAAGTAGCAGGTTAAAATATTTTGCCTATTTTTTTTTTAAGATTTTTTTATGTGAGAGAGAGTGTGTGTGTGTGTGAGAGAGAGAGATCACGAGCAGGGAGGAAGGGTAGAGGGAGAAGCAGACTCCCCGCTGAGCAGGGAGCCTGATGCGGGACTCAATTCCAGGACCCTGGGATCATGACCTGAGCTGAAGGCAGATGCTTCACCGACTGACCCACCCAGACGCCCCTAGCAGGTTAAAATATTTTGAGTTTGAGTCTGTAGGCAGCAGGCAAGGAGTAAAGGTTTCTGAGCAGGTGGCAAACACAATCACCACACATCTCACTTGGGCAGTCTGAGCTCCCTAAAGACAGGGGAGAGTAAAACAAATATGTTGACCCAATGCATCACAATACCAACCCCCCCCCAAACCCTGCATTTATATAAAGTAAACTGGGGACATCTATTGAGATACTCCAAACCGAAAAGCAATGATTAAATTTTTCATTTGCAACCTGAAATGGAATTTTCAAACTCATTAGACAAACTTAAATAACACGAGAAATGATTAAAAAAAAAAAGTTGGCTGTTCAGCAGAACCGAAATTATGTAGCTCCTGTTATTATCTTGAAGATAAAAACTAACCGTGAAAGTGACAACCGGCTCTACTGTGAATTTTATGAAGCTAAGTAGAGATGTTAGGCTTGCACAGTAAGAAAAGATAAAATTCATTCTCTCTTTTATTATCCATTTAACAAATATTTAGTAAGAGTCTTCCATATGCTGCAGACTGGGAGAAAGAGCAAAATTGATCAGCTTTGGGCCCCAAGAGAATAAAAAATTCGGCGGAAAGGACAAAACATCAGAATACGCTAGGGAAGCAGAATGTCAAGGATCATCTCATACACGCGTCTCTACGTTGGTTGGAAAGAGAAAGGACATTTGTTCAGGTGTCCGGAAGTTGTGCAAAGAGGGAAGAGTTTTTTTTTTAAAATAAAGTTTGTCTTTATCAAATAAATAAATTAAGTAAATGAGGTGGTCAAGGGGCTGCCCGGAGGACTGGTGGAGAAAGGGGGTTAAGTCAGTGCTGATGCGGGTAATAAGGGAGACCAAGAGATGACAGATGGTTTCTCCAAAAGGAGATGGTGGGAGAAACTGTCCAAAAAAATGGCTCAGTGGAGTCAAGGGGACAGCAGTCGGCTAGGAATGGACTCAAGAGAGAACAGAAGAGAGAAAAAGGAAGTCAGTGTATTTAAATAAGTGATTGGGGAGTTTTCCTGCGAAGGTGAGCAGAGGAAGGTGGCGAAGGTGATCTCCCATTACATTTAAAACTCCCTTTAAAAGGAGAGATGGTACGGGCCCGTGGAGGGCTCAGTCGGTGAAGCGTCTGCCTTCGGCTCGGGTCATGATCCCAGGATCCTGGGATCGAGTCCTGCATCAGGCTCCTTGCTCAGCGGATGGCCTGCTTCTCTCTCTCCTTCTGCCTCTGTCCCCCCCATTCATGCTAGTTCTCTCTCTCAAATAAATAAAATTTGGGGGAAAAAATGCAAGATGGTACAGCTTGTGTGATTGCAGGGGTGAACGATGAAGCACAGAGACGTGTGTTTGGGGCACCCAAGTCAGCAGTGAAAGCTGGTTCAGCCCCTGGGCTACTGGCTGAGCATTGAAGAGGGGTCTTCCCTTACCACCCACAGAGGTCTTGTTCCCCAACTGAGAAGGGCCACATCCATGTTGCGGGGGCTTTGAGGAGAGGAGAGAAAAACAGAGGGAACCCCGAACAGAGAGCCAGGCAGACACACCTTTGGAAGGACCGCAGTGATGGAGGAAGTGGGGGGCGGTGAAGAAGGGAGAGGTGGGGAAAGGAGGACGGGCAGGAGAGAGAAAGGGAGGTGATCAAGGAAAAGCAAAGAAGCAGCACAGGTGGAGAAGGAAGAGGTGAGAAAGAGAAGCAGTGGGAGGTGCAGAGAAGAAGAGGACAGGAAGGAGGATGGGAGGAAGAGCTGGTGTGGAAGGGGATGGAGGACCACAAGGAGGGGGAAGTGAGGAACCAACAGGAGATGAGGAAGAAGACAGAGAATACCCCACGATGTGTTGCTTGGAAAGGTGAACTGAGGTTGAACTGAGGAGGGGACGGTAAAGACATTAGCTTGGGGGCCGTTTGAACACTGCAGCACCAGACGATGGACATACAGGCTGGTTATGTGGGGCACGGTGTAAGAAAAGAAGGGGTTTCGCCTGTGCTTTGAGGATGGTATAGAGGACACAGTCCATGCCAGGTGAATGCTAAAATCAGGAGGAGTGGCTGGACACGTGGCTTTCATCCGCAAGACGCCGCTGGCGGACACGCAGTGGGATGTGGGCAGTGTGCAGGACAGCTTGGTCAGTATCAGCCCAAAGGATGCCAGCTGGACCGTGAAAATGACAATGGCATGAAAACAAGAGGGAACCCGGTAAGCAGCCTTGGCTTCAGGGATGGATGATTAATTAGTTGTGAGACTTGTTGACATTGACAGGCTGGAGGGGCCCCTGGCTGGACATATCCAAGAGACCTTTGGAGATGTGAATGTGGGGCAAAGAGGAGAGGTCATGTCGCCGATATCTGATGAGAGAATGACTGGGAGGGAGGTGATGATTCAGGCTGCAGAGGTCATAAGAGTTACTAGCAGCAGAGACCAGACACAAGTGGGTGTCGACACAAGAAAACACCCTATTTCTCAACTTTACCCAATTTTAGCCATTTTTGTGGTTGACTTGTTATCTCATATCTCTCGAGTATATGAGGAGCTGTGTCCAGCGGTGCGTTATGAGATTAGGCATAAATCTTGAAACACTGCAACCATTATCCATGAGAAAAATAAATAACTGAAGAGTAATAGTGGGGTAAGATTTCTCTGGGCTTCCGTTACATATCCCTATTGTTTTGGACAGGATTCCAAACGTTGAGCGTGAATAGTAAAGTCATCGAGCCAGACATCTTGAAAACCAAGGCAACCAATTTGTACCCCAGTTGGGGTATTTTCTTTCTCTGAGCTATAGCTTGACGCATGCATGATGTAGCACTATGATTAACAGCTCCTGGGCAGAGAACAGATGAACACGTAACGTTTTTTTAAGGTGCAGTAGGTATTGAACCATGGTGGCCATTAACGCAACACATTTTGTGAAGTACAACTCTGTCTTGTCCCCTAAGAATATGAATCTGAAAGCCACATTCCTCCTGAGTCTGACTTTTATGGAAGATCCTTGCTGAGAAGAACACCTTCCGTCACGTTGCTAGGAGCAATGCCAGTAATTCTTCTAGGGTACAAGGTGACATCTTTTTTCACCCAAGATTACTGACTTCTTCTCTGGAGCCATAGTCAAACTTCTCCATATCATAAAACTTCCCGACCTCAAAGTCTTAAATTTTCTTAAGGCACTTGGTTCCCTTGACATGTCTTTTTAATGGATGATTATGATCAGAGCCCATGTAATTCTGTCACTGTTTTCAAAGAAGAAAGTTTAATCTAATAACTTCTTATTAAATTTTCAGTTCTCAGAGTAGCACGTTTGAAGGATATTCAAGGCAAACCACCTCACATCACAATTCCACTGCTGGATACCCTCATCCTTCGTAATGAAAATTTATTTCGGGCTAATAACAAATTTTGGTCTTTGTTATATCGTTGAGGATTTCTGCACATGAGCTTTTTTGATATGCTAAGTTTATAACCAATAGTTTATGCTTGCCTAACTTATTTTCCATTTAGAAATGAATGATAAATAGATAAAGCTCTAAAGAAGAAAAATTGGATTTTAAATCGCTCAGTTGTCTTATTAAAAAAAAAAAAAAAAACCAGGCAATGATTTACAGTTGGAGTTAGACCAGACGTGTATTCAGTCTATTAAAGATGGAAATCATAACGCTATTTAAGTGGACATTTCTTTGCTGTCGTGCTCTGTCTCCCCTAGGTAAATTTAGATTTACAAAATTATCGAGCGTGAGAGCTCTCAATCCTTTGCAGTGTTTGGCAATTCAAATTCCTTTTGAGCCAGGAGTAATAATAAGAGAAATGGTGGGTAATGTAGGGTACTGATGAACGTGTCTCGGGCTTAAAATACCTACAGGTTAATCGTTTTTAAAAATCCACTTTGCAGGCCAAGTGAAATATACTTGTGAATTCAGATAGTCCATGTGTCTCCTTCTATGGCCCAAAGTTTGAGCTTGACCTAAATCATCTCCTCTGGGTTTCCAATGACATGTTCCTAGGGCACCAAGAGTGGGCCACTGGCCACTGAGGGGATGGGCATCCTTTGATTGAGGGGTTACCTCCAGGTCTTACGACGTGGGTCAAAGGCACAAGATGGCGGTCACATGGCACAATCAAGGCAGTAGGCATGAAGTACCATATGTACTTGTACATGTAAATGCCATGTCTCATCCACCACCCACACTCCATTCTTCTTCCCACCTTCCACTCTGCCTTGAGATATCCTGGAGCAATGTTTGGGAATTCCATCCCTATGTATGTGGGGTTCTCTCTGTTCCTCTGTTGAATGGCTATGTTGGCTCCTCAGTCAGTGGCCATGTTCTCTGGCTCACTGCATCATACCTTGCCAACATTCCCAATTTCTGTTACACACACACACACACACACACACACACACACACACACACAAAGCAAGAACAGCAACAAATCTCCATTTCTCAGAGGGAGGACTTGTAAAGATACCGTCTTGAATTCACTTCTTGAAATGGACGTATGGGGAGATTCATTTTTCACTGGCTGTGGTTTCGCCGTCTTAGGAGAGAGACAGCCCAGCCCCTCTACAACATGGCACGAGATACACGCAAAGACCTCATGTAGCATAAATTACAAGCTGACGTCCACCATGAGTGGCAGGCAGAACTGGATGCAGCCACTTCTGAGAATACATGCATAAGGGTTACATAATCGAGCCAGCAACTCTGGGTGGTGGCCCTAAGGGTCACTGATGTAATTTCTGAAGGCAAGTCATCATGCCAAGTGATTGTACCATGGGTCTTACGTTTGTCCCCCCATTGCTGACAAACACAGCCTCCTACTTTCACATTTCTCTGATTACATCTGTATGCATTTGCAAGGCAATGAGATTAAAAGAAGGGTAAACGATTATAAAGTGTGTGAACACTCACGACAAAAGAAAAAGCTCCCCATAAATGGGCAGCGTTGTTAGCTTTGGAGAACGGTTAAGCTAATGGATGCATTGCAAACGATCAAATGGAGCCTTCTTGGGGCACCTGGGTGGCTCAGTCAGTTAAGCAGCTGCGTTCGGCTCAGGTTGTGATCCCAGGGTCCTGGGATCGAGCTGCACATCAGGCTCCCAGCTCAGCAGGGACTCTGCCTCACCCTTTCTCTGTGCCTCTCCCCCTGCTCGTGCTCTCTCTCTCTCAAATAAATAAATAGAATCCTTAAAAATAGAAAATAAAATGAGACCTTCCAGGTTTGCCTCAAGATATTGACACGCCCACCTCAACGTGACCATTTTCAAATGGCAATTTAAAATTTATCATTGATGTCACTTTGGGATTTTTGAGTAAGTCCTATGCTTTCCTTAGGTGTGTTTTCTTCTTTACTTTCTCTCTGCTGTTACATTCCTATTGTGGTAAGATAGTCATCGTTAGGAAGGAAACATAAATAAGCCCTATTTTCTCCATAAGAGCGTCACTGTGGACAGTGGTATATAAGATCTGCTCTTGGTGTTCCAAGAGAGCCTGAGTTACATTCGACTTCTCGGATCTGAATGTCCTGATCGGTCTTAACGTGCTTACTGACGTCTTCACACTCTTCAAAAAAGTGAAAGTAAAAATGTTGTTATTGGACGCCATTTATGTCATGCCAATACCTGTATAATCTTCCTGAGAATGATGCGTTTCACATTATTCCAATAAAAAGAACCCATGATTATCACTATTCAAAAATTATGCCAGCCAAAGAATCCCCATCAAATCCTCAGGGTCATTTTTTTTTTTTTTGCACCATTTCTGCCTATGCTCCATTCTTTTGAAACAAATACCTAATTTTGGGCAAAACTTATTGTCTGCCCTGACTTCTCCCTCCTATACCCTTGACAGGTTTATGAGTGTCCTGTCCTTAGATTTTATCACTGTTTATATTTTTAAATATCAATCTTAAGTCTAGATCAGCAAAATGAGTTACCCCTAATTTTGGCAAAAATCTAATACTGTCTTAAGGTGTATGCTTTCATATAATAAATATCATATAATATGCAAAAAACTCTAAAGTACCAACCATCATTCTAATAGCAAGGATTCTCATTTTAAAAAGATGGCATACAGGTTTTATGTCCACGGAATCTGTTTTCAAATATTTGTTGAACAAGTAATTCATATTGTACAGTAATTTTTATTTTTATTTTTATTTTTTTAAAGATTTTATTTATTTGACAGAGATAGAGACAGCCACGGATAGAGGGAACACAAGCAGGGGGAGTGGGAGAGGAAGAAGCAGGCTCCCAGCATAGGAGACTGATGTGGGGCTCGATCCCATAATGCCGGGATCACGCCCTGAGCCGAAGGCAGACGCCTAACTGCTGTGCCACCCAGGCGCCCCTGTACAGTAATTTTTAAAGTGTCATATTGGGTGTTGGTGGGTAAGGCAGTTTCATCGAAAGAGTACAAATCCCCCTGTAGAATGTAATTACGTCCACTTACGTTTAAACCAGGACTGCTTTATTCTCTCATCATTTGTATCCCTTTGATCCCCCTTCCCAAGCCGCAGAAAACACTGAGGACATTTATTTCCCAGATGAGCAAACACAAGATCACAAGAGAACACTATAAGACCTGAAGAGAACACTACAAGACCAAAACCTGGCTTTGTTCAATGGAGTAATCTTCAGATATGCTGAGTTGGAAACCACAGTTGGAAATGCAAAGTATCTCATACACGGGGAGGAAAAGTCTATGAAATCCCCTTCTGGTGGCTTGGGTGAGAAAATGCAAGGGCAGAATTTGACTCTCAGAAATGGACATTTCCAATATGAAAGAAATAAATGGAAACAGAACAAAGAGGATCTTTTTAAGGACAACGTCTACATGTTAAGTTTAATGAGGTCACTACTCATTGAATGGAGTTGCCCTGACGTTACTTCGGTCTGTCCGAAAATAGTCTGGATACCTGTGAAAATACTCTGGTCACCATGAAACTTCAGGGAGTATCTTTTTTTAGAAATATTTAACTCAGATACACAGATGAGCGAACCAGCGAAAACTGACCCTACAATTAAGCTTTGCGTTTTGAAATTCTGGAAACACTTAACTCAGATATACAAATGAGCCAACCAGCAAAAAATTGACCTTACAATTACCATTTTGGAAATTGAGTTGGAATCTCAAATACTATCAAATAGGACTTTGCACTGGGCACTCTATTATGATTTTTTAACTACATTCTCAATGGCTCCGACAACGGTTCGTCTAAGAAAGCTGTCACCAAGGGTAGTTCTTGCAGGATTTTTTAAGTTTGTTAGTTTGACCCTCTTCTGGTCCTTTCTTGGCTTTTCCTACTGACAGTCCCTGCGTCTCAAGGAATGTTTGTCCACACACCCTATTCTGGTCAACCCCCAATTCTTGCAGCTGCTCTAAGAAATCAAACACACCAACGCCTTCAAAGGCTCCCGAATAAGCCTGCAGAATTTCTATAAAATGTCACACCAGGCACTTCATCATCCTCGAAATGAAATTCACTCACTTTGTGTTCACATGTTTGACGGGATTCTAAAACCGTTATTTTAAAAACCACATTCGAATCTATTTTATTTCGTTAGACCATCATGATGTTATGTCCCTATTGTGCGTTGAAAGTGTTGAGTATCTTGCACTCTTGGAGGCAGGCTAGAGAAGCTTTTTGGGGGGTTCACAACATTATTAATAATGTTGCTTTGCAGAAACAAATATTGTATTTTCTTCCAAACAAATGACTCAGAGTTGAACCTTGCAGGCACCGCACAGAAACATTCATAAACTTTGAACCCCTATGGGGCTCATGAGTGATGCACCAGCCAAAGGCTGTGAGTTCCTCTGGTGCCCGCATGACACCCTCACACCTGCAGACGTACCTCAAAATCCGCCTGCCTCGGGTTCAGATTTCTCGCTTAAACTGTGCATTATCTTAAATGTCAATTAAAACTATTAACAAAAATGTTTTAACATGTATTTCCTAACCACCAATGCTGGCTTTCTTTTCAATGTTGATTAACGCCCTACTGTAGGATGCTTTTAACAGGCTTAAAATATTATGTTGCGACAGATTTTGATGACAACCTCAGGCACCGTATTTTTAAAAGGGTTTGCTGTATTTAACAATTTGGTCCTCTGGTGGTTCAGAAATCAAATGAGTCCGTTTGGGTCTATGCAAAATGAGAGAATTATGGCTCTCCCACAAATAATTAGACGCTAAAATACAGTGACTAAATTAAAGATTGTTATTTATACATAAATTAATGAATTTTTAAATGAAATATCCCGTCGCTTTAAAAAGCTGTGATTATCTAATTCTAATTAATTTTCCACATGATTACAAATAGCTCAAGCTTTCCCTATCCACAATTATTTGGATGTCTTTCCTGTACATTTCTGTACTATCAGACACCCTTAAAAACTAATTGAAATACGTGCACGTTGCAGGCAAAGGTCTAAGATAGTCTATGATTCCTTGCCGTCTATTTTTATAGAGCATGTATCCTGCAGGCTTATTTATTTTTATACTCACAATGTTAAACTAAACAGGCTGTTCCATGCTTGCCAAGGCTTGGAACTAGAGTAAGGGAAAGCAGCTCCACACAGAGACGTCTGGACAGGTTTCTCTTCATTGCCTGCTATGGCATTCTGCTTGAAGCCGACGGTGGCGGCTGTCTAGTGAACAGGGCTTCCTTTCTTCTTAGCTTTTAGGAGGCTCATATTCTTTAAACAACGTGCCCTGGAAAGCTCAGCCTCTCCCCAGCCGAGAGCGTAAGGATCATTAGTGTTGGCCAGGCAAGAGACTCTCATTTTCCTTTGGTTGTGAATAATTTAGGAAAAGCCACGAGACTGATTCCTGATCAGAGACACAGGAGAAAGTCTCAAGTGTCCTGGAAGAATATGGGTCTCTTAGCTGAAAAGGGTCACATCTATGTTTGTGGTCACCCCACAGAGCTGGGAAGGATCTGCGCCCCAAGATTGGTTTGGTTGTTGAGAGGGATGACTGCACACACACACCAAGAGGGTATGAAAAGTTTGTTGCTCCCATAATGAGATTTTTGGGGACAGCAGAGTTAGAGGGTTTTTAGCTCATTGTGCAGGGGCTGAGGGCAGGCTGCCCCAAGATAGGCCACTTTGCCACGAGGATCATGTTGAGTTAAAAAGCAGTCAAACCCACTAAATTCAAGAAAGATTCTTTACTACCCCACGACTGCCTAAAAGGGATTCAGCTAGAGGACCTGCTCCAGGCACAGAGCTATTAGCAATGATAACTACACTGTGCTATGAACTAGGACCAGTGGACAGGGAAGCCTGTTGGATTAAAGTCCTCTCTATGTCCATTGTTTGTGAGTGGTTCAGCAAACACCTGTTTACCAAACATTTACTTCTTCATCTTCCTGTGAACTGCATTCCTTCCCTTTGTAGTTCCAAGCCTCTATCCCCTTTTCCTTAATTCAGAATGACTTATGTACCTCATTTTGCCTATATTTGCAATTTCGACGTCTGTGTGGGTTCCCTGTACATACAAAGGTAAATTTGGTTTCCTCATGTTAATCTGCTTCACATCAATTTGATTCTTAGTCCAGCTAGAAGGACCTTGAAGGGCAGAGGAAATTCTTCTTCCCCGACATCTGAAATGGATCAAAAGAACGGCAAAAGAAGAAAGGTTTGACGTTTTCACTGGGCTAGAGCTTAGTGCTGGGGTAAACCTCCCAAGGACACAAAAGAACAGAGAACAGGGCTTTTTTTATTAGTTTTTCTAATGTGGAGCAGAAGGAGACAAGAGAGGCATGCAGCTAAAAAACCATAAGGAGTATAACAGTGAAAAAATGGAGTCCCACTTTTTATTCCAAAGAGAATTACAAAATATGATCATGTAAGACCTGTGTGCAGATTTCTTTCAATATGCGAACTGGATATCTGTGCTTTTAATGCAACTACCAAGAATTGGTTATTACATAACATTTGTGAAGGTACAAATAGTGTGATTATTTTCCATGACACATTATGCAGATTTATCATGAACAGAACAATTAAAAAATCGCCACAGCAAAGAGTGATAAAAATAGAGGTCACCATGTGTTCCCATTGACAGTAGAGGTGAGTCATTGTTGCTGTAACTGTATCAGCTAGGTGGGTAAGGTAGAAATGTTCTAAACAAGGAGGAGAATGACCCCTCCAGTGTTTGTGGTCTCACCCACGATGCGGCACTCTAGAATGTGGGTTTGGGCATGCGTGCCCTCAGTCATTGATGCTGACGCCTCGTGCAGGCATATCCCGCCCTTAATCCTGTGCACCTGCTGTATAGACGGAGTCTAAGGCCATACGAAAAATGGAGTGTTCACCAATTTGGGAAGGGTCCTCCCTCAATATATGGCTGCACTCCTTGGTTGCTTAAGGTGACTTCTCCAACCGCTTCCCTTTGCTCCTGGCAATTCATTTATTTTTAAAGATTTTACTTATTTATTTAAGAGAGAGAGAGAAAGAGAGTGAGAGAGCACAAGCTGGGGAGACAGGCAGAGGGAAAGGGGAAGCAGACTCCCCTCTGAGCAGGGAGCCCCACTTGGGGCTTGAATCCATGAGATCATGACCTGAGCCAAAATTAAGAGTCGGACGCTTAACTGACTGTGCCACCTAGGCACCCCTGCTCCTGGCAATTTAAAGACTGAGCTGTCTTCCACCTAGTCTTAAGGGATAACTTGCTTCAACTTAACACACTCCTTGCTTGCTGACCTAAGGCCCTTCATCTGTAACAGAACTAATTTACTTTCTTTTGAGATTTGCAGACCACTGGCCTTGGGAAGTAAAGGACCAGAATGTTCCCAGACAACAGAGGCCAGCAAGTCTGTTGAAGACCCTCAGCTTTTTGATTCGCTCAGCAATCTTTTAGCAAAACGTTTTTCTTAAGATCACACAGATGACTTTACTGACCAACCTTTGTGTATCCGTAGACCTTGGCCTCCTTTGCAGTAAGAACAAAGTACTCCCTGGCACCAAGGAACTGGACCTTCTTGCAGTACAAAGCCCTGGATAC
This sequence comes from Ursus maritimus, assembly GCF_017311325.1. Taxonomy (NCBI): domain Eukaryota; kingdom Metazoa; phylum Chordata; class Mammalia; order Carnivora; family Ursidae; genus Ursus; species Ursus maritimus. The sequence goes on along the minus strand of NW_024423319.1, from coordinate 122,711,495 downwards.
CAAGGAACCAGACCTCCTTCTTCTTCTCCTCCCCCTTCCCCTCCTCCTCCTCCTTCTTCTTCTTCTTCTTTTTTTTTTTTTTTAAGATTTTATTCATTTATTTGAGAGAGAAAAAGAGAGAAAGCATGAGCAGGGGGAAGGGCAGAGGGAGAAGCAGGCTCCCCACTGAGAAGGGAGCCCGACTTGGGGCTGGATCCCAGGACCCTGGGATCATGACCTGAGCTGAAGGCAAATGCTTCACTGACTGAGCCACCCAGGCACCCTGGAACGAAACCTTCTTGCACTACCAACCCCTGGGCACCAAGGAACCAGACTTTCTTACACAACCTTGAAGCACCAAGATAACTCTAGCTGGCGTCACTGAGTCTACACGCAATGAAGAAATGTCACAGACCACTCACTGCACTCCCTTCACTGATTAAACCCCTTTAAAAATCTCTAGGTCTGGCAACAACATTGGAGTTGGCTTTTGCACAAGCATCTGCCTTCTCCCCAGGTTGCTGGCCTTCTGAATAAAGGTCAAGTTCCTTTCCAGTCAAAAGTCACGTCTTGAGTATTGGCCTTTTGAGCAATGGGCAGCCAAATCCGGGTTCGGTAACAAATACTGCACACCCTTGGAAGCACTGGGAAGGGCAGGGGGCAGAGGTGAACACAGCAGAAAAGTACATCACAGCTTGCAGTGGGACATGTTCAGAGGACGCCGGGGGAGCACGGACGGAGGGAGCGGGGATGTCCGGCCAGCTTGTCAGGAATGCAGCAGGGTGCCCTGGGGCTGCTGTGGGGACCCAGCCTCCACACCCCAGAAGAACTGACCGCACCTCCCTGAAGCCTGGCAGCAGTGGCTTCTTTCTTGCCTTCCAGACGTGGCTCTTGGTTTCTCCTTGGATTTTTATACCACAAGCCCATGAGACAGAGCTTCAGATTCAGAGAAAACACTTCCTAGCATTTTCTATCCGACAGTTTTCTCAATTTCCTCATCTCTTGATAGCACAGCCATAGCATCAGCGCTGACCCAGATGGGGCAAACGGTAGAGGAAGTGCAGGGTACACACGTATCTTGTTCTTGCAGCTATAACAAAGAGTCCCAGGCTGGGGTGCTTATACACAACAAATATTTATTTCTGACAGTTCTGGAGCCTGGAAGTCCAAGACCAGGGTGCCTATGTGGTTGGGTGATGGGCATCTTCTAGGTTGCTGTGTCTTCATATGGTGAAATGGGTGAGGGAGCTCTCTGGCTTCTCTTTTATAACAGCCCCAATCCTGTTCATGAAGATACCACCCTCAGGACATGATCTCTTCCCAAAGCATCATATCCACGCCCAACTAGCATCACCTTGGAGTTAGGATTTCAACATGCGAATTTTGGGGAAACACAAACATTCAGACCCTAGCAGGTGATGAGCCAGTGCATGGTGCACTTCTGCAAATAAAAACCAAGGAAACATATGAGTGCTTAATTTCAGAGCCTGCTCTCCCTTTGGGCACACTCACAATGCAGACCAAGTCACAGTCAAGACTATTGCACCAATGCAATACTAGCAAGTCTAAAGAGTGGTTGACCCATACGCCTTGGTCACTAATGCTGATCCATCTATCTTTCATGATTTCTATGAAGAGAATGAGATGGTCAAAGTCCTGGAACCTGGAGTGTTCTCACTGAGAATCCACTCTTCCAAATTCAACATTTCGTTCAAGAAACTTTTATGGAGCCCACATTCAACGTGAGGTTTAACCTGGGGCATTCCATTCATGGATGAGTCATGTTTTAGCCAACATTGCCCTGGCACTCATGAAAGGGAAACAAAGAACATTCGTAGAGGTCCAGGCAAGGACTGAACTGAGGAATTATTGGAAGACAAACATGGGAGAGAGGAAGAGGAAATATGAGAGAGTAAATTCTCAAGATTAAATGAGAGTGAAGCACGGGCTCCTACATGGGTGAAGGAGTATGCATATTGGGACTGGAAGTGTGAAACATTTCAATTTGTGCATGAGCCAATGTGCCTTCAATTAAACAGGGCTGGGAGATGTTTCCCACATCTTTTTGCTTTCAAGGGAGAGAGCAAGGATGATTGTATGTGTGCGTGTGTGTGTGTGTGTTTATAAAGGAGAGAATATGCAGTTTTTTTAACCCAGAGAATCAAGAAAAGTCCATAAAATACAGTGGATTGAACAATAAAATGAATTTTTTTTGAACAAAAGGAGTTCATATATAAGAAAAATTGGTCCAGGACATAGAAAATGCAGGCTGAAAGCAGGGTTATGAAAGACAAGAGAGTAGATAGAACCTTTGAGGAAAAGCAATGACTTAACATTTGTGATGTATACACTCAGAGAATGACAGTTAAGGGGTGGAATCATACAAAGCGTGTGGAAAACAAGATTTTTTTTTTTTTCTAATGCTGGCCAGAACAATTTTAGTAGTTTTATGAGGTTATCAGCCAAATGTCAGCTGACTGGAGAACACAGGTAGTTGGGAAGTAGGATCAGTAACAATGCTTTTCTGTAGGCTTTAGCGAAGAGGGGGAGGGGTTTGGAGAGGTGGCCCAAAACGCAAGCTCCACACTGGGCAGACTACATTTCTTTTTGACTCTTTGTCATCAGCACAAAGTTCCTAGTAGGGGAAAGGCTTTTGTTCTTAATTTAAAAGTTTAGAAATGAAATGGATGGTGTGTTTTTATGCCTCATAGGATACGTCCACATTAAAAAATATAAAAGATATGTTATATAAGTAAAAGAAATATCAGGCAAAAGTTAGTTCCAGAGGACATTTCACATAATTGTGGTAATATTGCTTTCACAGCTATGAGAGAAAACAGCACTCAGGGAAGCACAAAACCTCCCAGTGAAGTTTTAGTACATTTTCCAGAAATCTAAGCAATCAATTCTCCTCCTCGGTGGCATCCACTTAAGAGCCTAGCCCATTTAAAAATATATATATATACCAACTGCCAAAGTGTCAGAATAATCACTTCTCAGGGCCCCTGTCCCTGCCATATTCCATAATAGCAATGAAATCCCAACAGCCTCTTTAGAGCTGACACTTGCCTTGGAGAGAAACTAACTCAGATCAAATCATCCCGGTCCATTTTGTTCGACAAAAAGGCAGCCAGAGCCAGGCGGGTCTCTGCAGGAGCCCAGCATGATCTCTCTTCCTCAACACTATGTAGACACCGGTGCTTAGAATATTCTTCAGCGATTAGCATGCAGAACCATCTTCTTTGCCCTACCGGTTGCTTCTTGTATTTATAAATGCTGCATTTGAAGACTCTTATGCACGAACAAAGGCTGTTTACTGCCCCGTACACGAGCTCTGGGAAGACAGAGCTGTCAGAGTCCTGTTTGGAGGAGCAACCGCCGGCGATGAAGAGCTGAGGATGGAAGAAGAGCGGAGAGGAATGTCAGAGGCACGCTGAAATGTCTCATCCTTCCTGCGTCTGCCTTTGAAAAGTTCCCCAGCATAATGGCTCTAAATTATTTGTAATTTTGATAGACATTCCTCCTCCTCAACCTTCTATCTGACACGTCTCATGTATTAAATATCAAAACAGCAGGCCCTGGAGATAAAGACTTTGGAGAGTACCATTTGAAAAACTATAAATTTTGTAATATCAAGAGAGTTGGATTATTTTTTTTTGTAAACAAACAATTTTAAATCATGCATACCCAAGTCTTTAATAAAGCTTTGCCAATGCTTAAGCAAGGGCTGATATTTTCCTAGTGAGACCGGGGACAAACTTTTGCGAAAGACATCTCCATCTTTACTCGTTATCCTGGAAGGTTCATTTGCAAGTTAAGTAGTACAGTGGAGGGTTTTAAATAAGATAGCAATGTGGATCGTTACACGGGGAATGGAGCTGCTTTCTGTTGGTCTGATCTCAATTCTGGTTACTCAGGGTGGTATCAAGAAAAGAAAGTCTCCATTGGGGTAAACAGAAGAAGATACGCTGTTCTCTCAACTCTCAAGATTCAGCTTTCCAGGATTGGCCAATCATCATTTTTTGCCGTATGATTACATGGATGTCACAGGACATTGGTTACCCACCACAGGAACTCCAGCCCACTGGGATTTTGAATATATGCCTTTCTTGACTAGGAAATCATGTATTATTGAAGTGGAGAGATGCATGTTTTATCAACACATTTTTATGGTGAGTTTACAATCTGCGGAGTAATTTGTTACATTATCCCATCACATCTTTTTTATAACTCTATTAACATTTTATTTCTATTTTTTACATTGACAAATTAGAGCTTGGAGGCACTCCGTAAATTGCCCAAACACACAAAGCTGTGGCATGTGAGGATGTCTGTTTATGTCACCAGGGCTCTCCACCACAAAGCCACTGACATTTTGGGCCAGACCATTCTTGGGGGATGCAATGTATGTAGGAAATTTTGTGGCATCCCAGTGTCTACCTGCTAGGTGCTGGAAGCATCCCACCTTCCCCCAAGGATGTGACAACTGGGATGTCTCCTAACATTGCCAGGTGTCCTCTGGGGACTGAAATATCCCAGCTTGCGAATCGCTACACTGGATTATTCATGTAGACTAAAGCATTTCCCAACATGTCCTCCAAAGACCAGAAGCATCATTCTCCCCTGAGAATTCTTGGTTCTTCAGATTCTCGGGCCCCACCTCAGACCTACAGAAATCAGAATCTCCGGGGTGGAGACAGCAATCCATGTTTTAACAACCATCCAGGTGGTTCTGATACTCCCTGGAGTTTGAGAAGCACTGGCCTAAAATTTCAGTTATTTTGTAGCTTTGCAACATGCACACTTTACAGGGGGGAGGGAGAGAAGGAGAAAGAAAGGAAGAAAATCACGTCAGTCCTCCCACAACTCCAGAGGCTGTTTCGGTTACCTTTAACGTGTATTGGATGAAAACTGCCCAGAAGGAAATCTCCAATTTATAACTCAGTGTGTCTCGTTTTCTTCTTCTATAAAGTGCCGCGTTGAGTCACATCAGCTGTGAGATGCAAGGAGCACTGGTTTGCATTTCAGTTGTCTTTGGTGGACATACTGAAAAAATTAGGAATTCTCTGTCCACTGGTTCTTCCAGGTAGATGCCATCGTCACTGACTTGTCTCCTTAAGATGAATGTCTGGCCAATTGAATCACGTTTAAGGGAAATAATCTACAAATTCGTCCACGGTGAAGGAGCTGCCAGGCTGGCCAAGGAGTGAAGGAGTATGAGTTTTTTTGTTGTCGCTGTTAACAAATGACCACAACTTGGTGGCTTAAAACAACACATACTTATTCTTTTACAGTTCTGGAGGTCAGAAGTCCAGAATGAGTCTCTCTCTTTTTTTTTTTCTTTTTAAGATTTATCTATTTATCTTAGAGAGAGAGAGGATGGGGTGGGGAGGGGCAAAGGGAGAAAGAGAGATAGTCTTAAGCAGACTTGGTGCTGAACTCAGTGCCCAATGGAGGGCCCAATCTCATGACCCCGTCAGGACATGAGGAGAAAGCAAGAGTTGGTCCCTTAATCGGGCACCACACAGACACTTCCAAAATGAGTCCTGAAGGGCAAGTATCAAGGTGTCTAGCAGGGTTGGTTCCTTCTGGAGAGTCAAGGAGAGAATCCATTCTTTGCCTTTTCCAGCTTTGCGAAGCTTGTGGCAACATTCTCCATCCTCAAAAGACATCACTCCTCCTCTGCTTCTATGATGACATCCCCTTGTCTCTACACTGACCTTCAAGTCCTCCTCTTGTAAGGACACTTGTAATAACAATGGGCCCAGATGGGTAATCCAGGACCATCCCATCATCTCAAGATCCTTACCTTAATAACATAGTCAAAGCCCCTGTTGACATGGCGGCCAACCTACTCACAGGTATCAGAGATCCTGTTGTGGGAAAATTATCCGGTTGGGGGAAAATTATGGAGGGTCAGTTCTCTTCCTTTTTCTTTCCCCAGATGCAACCATGAGTCTGCTGTCCAGACCCTGACAGTTTTCTCTGGAGGTCACTGTCATTCTGAGTATTTGGAGATGTATGTTGTTCCTGAGTTCCACAGCACCCCACCGCATTGCCCAGCACCTTTTGTTGTGTGGTCCTCTGGCAGAAGCCACATCGTGCTCTCTTTCTGGCCACCCCTTAGTCCTGAATGAAAGTGGGACAGGGGCTGGGAAGAGGAAAGGAAGGATTTGCATGTCCAGAAGATCATTTATTCATATTTCCCAAGCATCTGGCTCTCATTGGATGTGGGAGCCTCCGTCCGAACCACAGTTCCACTACTGACTATCCTACACTGGGTGCCTTCTTCCCTGTGGACTTACTCTCATAAGTAAAACGAGCATCAGCTGCTTCAAGCACGTCGTTGTAATGACTTCATGAACTGTTGAAAGAAGCATCATTAACGTGATGTCTGCAATACTATCGGCACTCAGTGATCGATAATAACATTATTCTTTTTAGGGACTTAAATGCCACCAACTCAAGCCATTGAATCCTTGCTGTTTTACTATTTACTGTTTATTGATAGCAAACAGAATTCAGGTGCTTCCTAGGTGGTGGGTCTCCAAGCACAGAAATATTAGCAAGTCTGGGTCACTGACTTCAATCGCTACAATTCTAGTCTAAAAAACTGGAGTATATTTAATTAGCAAATATTCATTACCTAGTCATGTCCAGTGGGCTTCTAACTGATTTGAGAGTAAGGGAGAACATGGGAACTGTCATATTCTATCTATTGCATGTCCCCAACAGCTGGCTGGCTTCTTGGAATCGCATTTCAAATAGGGAGATGTAGGGCTTCTAATGTGTAAAACCGAAACCAGCTTCCCCTTAATTCTGTGGGCCACACCCACTGTAGGGGCACCCTTTCCTACATCCTAGGTGTGAAGGGAGTGATTTTTTTCAATTTTTAAAATTTATTTATTTATTTTTAAAGTAGGCTCCACGCTCAGCATGAAGCCCAACACAGGGCTTGAACTCATGACCCTGAGATCAAGACTTGAGCTGAGATCAAGAGTCAGACACGTGTCGGTCGGTTCACTGAGACACCCAGGCGCCCCGGCGAATGATTTTTTTAAACAATGCTCATGTCTTTCCATTAACAAAGCAATACACACTCATAGGGAAAAATCTGTGAAATGACCATGACTAGGAAGAAGTATATTTTACACTAATCCTACAACAAAACGGGTGCATTTGTTGACCCCGTTATTTTATTCACATTTTACCTTGTTTGTCTCATATTCTGCATAAAAGAGCCATGAAGAAAGGCATGAAGTGGGAATTAATGATAGTAAAATCTCCTGGTGGTGCATTTGTTTTCTCAGTTACATTTATCCAGTGATGGAGGGCATTATAATAGGGATTGTCCCATGGAAAAATTATGGCTCCACTTATAAATAGTAAGGCATCCTTCGTGTTTAAAAATATGTATTCAGCACTCACGGGTGCCTACGACTGTTCTAAGGTGCCAGGAAGAGAGATAATCAACATATTGGTGAGTTTTACAGGATAATTGGAGATGTGAAGCATCCAGTAGCGTTCTTGGCTTCTGGGAAGCATGTGGGGAAGGTCGATGAGTTGCCATTTCCAACTTTTGGGACTGGTTACGGTTTCTGCAGCAGAAATCACTACAGATTGGGGAGGAGATCTGTTTGTTATTTTCCTCCTTGTTTTTCTCAGTTTTACAGTTTTTCTTCATATTCAAGGAGGGAGAACTGTTCTCATATGTTCTCCCTATACCCACAGTTTTGGGGTTTTCTCGAAATCTATGTTTCATCTGGTGACTTTATTTTTTATCTGTTTGTTTGCTTAGGTCATCACTGCCTCACTTATGTCCAATATAAGCTATGCGATGTTCTTAGAAAATGACATTTAGGGGCGCCTGGGTGGCACAGTGGTTAAGCGTCTGCCTTTGGCTCAGGGCGTGATCCCGGTGTTCTGGGATTGAGCCCCACATCAGGCTCCTCTGCTCTGAGCCTGCTTCTTCCTCTCCCACTCCCCCTGCTTGTGTTCCCTCTCTCACTGGCTGTCTCTATCTCTGTTGAATAAATAAATAAAATCTTAAAAAAAAAAAAAAAGAAAAAGAAAATGACGTTTAACTTAACCCCCGTATGCATAGCTCAAGGACTCTGCACCTGCACAAAGACGTCTTTATCCACTTTTCAGTTTCTGGGACCTTTAAAACAGTACGAGCTGTAGAACACACTTTTATTTTAAGACTTATAATATTCTCTTAAAGAATCCACACATAAATCCTCTCAATATTAAGGCAATAAAATAATACATACAGAATTAAAGTGACAATATATTTAAGGCACTGGAGCCCGGGGAATGGAATGAAGAATGTGTCGTAAGTATTTACAGGTTGTTGTCAAGGTCATTGTGTGTGTGTGGTGGGGGGGGGGAGCAAGATAATGGGAGGGAGGGAAGCAATTTGTGGACCGGTAATGAGAATATGCCGAAAATCAAGAATTAATAGTTCATTTCCATGCAATGAGCTCAAATTCTGAAAGGGGGTGTCAGATGCACGATTGAAGACATGAAGCAGTGAGAATCCTGATAGGAAGAAGGCGCTCAGATTGTGCAATTTTCTAGTAGGTGGGATATTTTAGAAGCGTGGCTCTGTGCGGTAATTCTTCACAGTCTACGGATGGGAGGGGTTACAGAACGAGGAAAATCGTCTCAGGGAAAGGAGAAAATCATCTAAATAAAGAGCTGTTTTGAGCAAACATGGTTTGACCTCTAGTTTGTGTGGGTGTCTGAGTGTTTATCACGCATGTCCTTCTCTTCCTACTCCTACCATGTTCACATGTTATCCACACAGGTCGTAGAAGGAAAGGTAGGTACACCTCCTGCTCTTGTCTGACTTGGAAGACTATTTTGTCTGACTTGTGCAAAATTATTTGCACGATATTTCCAATTGAACTGATTGCAACTATGTGTTTCATATTTGCAAGCTTTCTCCTACTATACTTTGTTCTTATAGAAATGTTTTAATTCAGGGGCGCCTGGGTGGCACAGCTGTTGAGCACCTGCCTTCGGCTCAGGGCGTGATCCCGGCATTATGGGATCGAGCCCCACATCAGGCTCCTCTGCTATGAGGCTGCTTCTTCCTCTCCCACTCCCCCTGCTTGTGTTCCCTCTCTCACTGGCTGTCTCTATCTCTGTTGAATAAATAAATAAAATCTTAAAAAAAAAAAAGAAATATTTTAATTCATGTCTTAATTTATCTGTGTCTAAGCTTGTCCAAGGAGACACAGAATGTCTTTAAACCTTTGTCATTAGACACATCTATTACACATTTTGACCATATGTAATTAATTAATTTATTTGGTAAAGATTTTATTTTTAACTAATCTCTACACCGAACGTGGAGCCCGAACTTACAACCCTGAGATCAAGAGTCACACGCACCACCCACGGAGCCAGCTGGACACCCCACCCATATGTACTTTCAATATAAAGCAGGTGTTCATTTCTCATTTGTATTTTAGGATCCTTTAAATGCTAGAAATAGTTTTTATCCTAACACCATCATGGAATTTTGGAGTAAAGAGTGAAATTTCTTTTTGGGTGTTGTGTTTTTGATGTTGGGAACTGCAATTAATGCAATATAAATATTTTAACCAGCCCCATGTGAGTTTCCATGTTCTATTTCGAGAAATCTGATTGACAAGCTGGTAATTGCATTGGACATGGGCTTTCAATCAACGTGGGCACACGCTGTGCTTCAGTGATTCGCCGAGCACCATGATAATTAATCATCGACTTTCCCATAAGATAATACTCCGACAGCCCCAGGAGACACCTAAGTATACATCAACCTCTTCCTGGGAAGGGTTAGTTACTCTGAGAGCATGAGCCTGTAATTGTATCTTTTTGAATTTTACAAGTGTGCCCTGTCAAAGGCCTCCCCTACAGTGACTTTTCTTTTCCCATTTGAGGAGAGTCAGATTAATTACCGTTCATCACCTTCCTGCCGGGTCCCACCGCTAACATGTAGGGAGAATCCATCAGTGAAATTCTACTTACACATTCTCTTCAAGCCACACTTAATCTGCGCAGACCAGTTTTAGCATTGACTTACCACAGGCTCTCCGGAATAAATGAAGATATTATTTAGAGTTGGGGTGATGGGGTGATGATGGCTGAGAGAAATAGAAGAAATGATACAGCACTGCTTCAGCTTCTCCCCTGTCAGGGACCATGATGTTCTAGGAATGGGACCCTGGAGCAGCGAATTCCAGAGCACAGATGGAACGCAGGACAAGAGAGGACATCTGGATTCCCAATAAAACATTCTATTGATGGAGACGGAGGGAAATCGGGATGCCCATTTCACCAGGAAACCCACCACTCTGAAGAAAGCGGTAAGGTGGAGAAATGTGTTTGCAAACCAATATCAACTGGGGCATGCGTTGAATCCATTCCTCTTTGGTAAGTGTTTCATCTGCAACTGTATGCACCATGCCTCTGCTTGAATGGAGGGCTTTTGATTTGTGGCTGTACCCACCGTCCACCTGCAGGCTTTGCTGTCCATTAGGTTGACTGAATGATAACACCTGTTGTTAAAGTATTTATTGTTCATCAGGCTTTGTGGGGAGTCATGTATATTTGGTACCCATCTGGAAAGACCAGACAATCCAGCAAGGTGGGAATAGTATATGTTATCCTCACTCTACAAATGAGAGAGGTGTGTGCAGTTCCTTGGTATGCATTTAAAGAAGGAAGGATGGATGGAAGGAAGGAGAATGGAAGGAAGGAAGCACGGAGGAAGGAAGGACAGACAAAGGAGGAAAGGGAGAAAGGGAGGAAAGAAGTGATGTGGGAAACAAAGGTGAAGAGAAATTATTAAATTTCCTTACTACCTACAGCCCACTGACAAGTCCTTGAAACAGGCAGAGCGACCTTCCTCTAGGAACTTAACTACCTCGACGTTGACACTTTGCTAAGGGCAAAAGGCAATCTGATCCCAATCCCCAGGATCCTGTAAGTCTACTTGAGGATATAAAAATTCCTTTAGAAATTTCCTTTATCTCTACCCCCCCCCCGAAGATATATGTTGGCAATTATCCCCCAAGCACATGGCCCACTGATATACATCTAAAGGGTCTCATGACTCAGGTTTTATTAGACGGTAATAAATGACCTTTTCCCAACAATAGCTGGCCCCTTCTAGGGGCTCCAAAACCTTGCTTCCAAAATTCCTTAGAGACTTAGGCTATCCTAACCCCCTCCCAACTTGAGAGGGTATAATGGGCCACTCCTCATGGCCCCAGTGCAGCTCTTTCTGCCCATGGATCCTGTCCCTGTGCTTTAATAAAACCACCTTTTTGCACAACAGATGTCTCAAGAATTCTTTCTGGACCATTGGCTTCAAACCCTAATGTCTTTCCTACATCATAAAAAAAGAAGGAAGGATGGAAGGAAGGAGGAAGGAAGGAAGGAAGGAAGGAAGGAAGGAAGGAAGGAAGGAAGAAAGGAAGGAAGGAAGATAGATAGATCATGGCTCTCCAATGAAAAGCCAGGAGAGAGAGCTACTGTGCAATCAGAATAAAATGAGATGCTGGAAGCATACACAGGAGCAAGTCAATGAACCAGCCGATCTTCTCAGACATGGGAAAATGTGGCAAAGAGTGCGGCTGGTTCTAAGGGGGGAATGTGCACAGTTGGCTGTGTGCAAACTTCTGGAGTGCCAGTGGGCGATCAGAATGAAACACAGAGAGGTGGAAGCTTCAGTTTTCGTTCCTTATGACTCATGAGCCAAGTGTCCTTGGGGACACGCATTACTTGGTACTGTTCCAAAAACTTGTTGAGTTGCAAAGATTTCCAAAGAGTTTCTTCAGCTGTTCATGGCCAGGCACACGTGGGTCAGGAACTCAGTCTGGTCAGGAATATTCCACTTTGAGGGGACTTCTTGAAATGCCTCATCTTTAACCAGAATGGAGTTTTACCCTGCGAGGACCTGCACTGAGTTCACACTCACTTGTCCAATGTCTCTGAAATGGGGCACCACCTATATACGGACTAACAGACAGGGACAGTGTCAACTGAGACACATTTCCAGAAGAATTAGAGGTAACTTTGCCTATTCAATACATCCTAACATCAGTGACCTTGAATACAACTCCTTCTTTACACCCACACTTGCTTAAAATAATAACCATATAATAAAATAAGAGGAAGAGAGAAACAAGAAAGAGGATATAAACTAAAAGCAAAAATATTTCTAGCCCTTGATCAACTGGCAATCCAAAATTAATTTCTGATTTTATTATTCAGCTGATCACCATAAATCTGCATGCTATGCTTGTACATTTGTTTCTTTTTTTTTTTAAAGATTTTATTTATTTATTTGACAGAGAGAGAGACAGCCAGCGAGAGAGGGAACACAAGCAGGGGGAGTGGGAGAGGAAGAAGCAGGCTCATAGCAGAAGAGCCTGATGTGGGGCTCGATCCCATAACACCGGGATCACGCCCTGAGCCGAAGGCAGACGCTTAACCGCTGTGCCACCCAGGCGCCCCCGTACATTTGTTTCTTGATGTACGAACTTGAGCAAGGAATGCATTGCATTCGCGCATCCTCCCAGCAGCCATGGGCCCCTCGCTTTCAGACCCAGAGTCACCGAAAATTATTTAGATGACATGATACACCAAACAACAAGGGGCTTTTTCTGAAATGATCTTCTCCTCTTGTTTTTTTCTCATCCTCATTTTCACATAGATCTGTTGCCCGTGCAAACATTCATCAGAGAGGCGTGAAGATTTCCCCAAAAGATGCACCTGTAGCCACAGGCAGAGGAGAGTCATCTGGGAAATATTTTCATTCTATCAGTGAACAAGCGGAAACAGGGGGGCGGTGGGGGGCGGATTAGTTTTGAGAGTAGTTCGATGCCTAGACCTGTATGTAGAGAATCGAGTTTTATAGCAAAGTATAAAATGTAAAGCCTGCTTTCCAGTATGTGTACCTAAATTGCACAGAAATCCCCAGCTCTGTGACTATTCACCGTGCTGTGTCTTCGCGGGGGAAGCCAATTAGACTGGGGGTCTGGGGGATGTAAACACTGTGTTATGTAGATCATCAAATATGCCACCAAAGGAAGGGGGCCAGGGGTTGTGTATTCCGTATTCTGGGCTCATATTGCTAAGGAACTTTATGCATATCCATCAGATACTTAAAGAATATTCACTTAAAGATCACTTCGATTTACCTAAGTAAACATAGCCTATGGGGGGAGGGGGATCTAGTCTCTCCTTAAATCCTGCTGTGATGCTTTGAATTGTGTCATCCTCCCACCCTCTGCAAAATAATCACTATGATGAAGCCCTAAGCCCCAGGACCTTAACATGGGACTGTATTTGGAAGTAGGGTCTTTAAAGAGGGGATTATGGTAAAATGAGCTCATTAGGGTGGCCCTAATCCCATAGGACTGGCATGCTTATAAGCAGAGATGACCACGCAGGCAAGCACAGGGGTACGACCACGTGAGGACACAGGGAGAAGACAGCGTCTACACACCAAGACCAGAGGCCTCAGGAGGAACCAGCCTCAGCCCCACCTGGCTCTCAGGCTCCCAGCCTCAGCCCTGCCTGGATCTCAGACTCCCAGCCTCCAGGACCAGGAGGGAATAAATGTGTGTTGTTTAAGGTGCCCAGTCTGTGATACTTTGTTACAGCAGACCAAGCAAACTACTATACTTGCTGACCTGTTCTTGAGCATAATATTACATGTAAAAAGAAATCATGTCTGTAGGGGAAAGATCACACATGCACACACACAGAGTCAGCACCTAGAAAGCATGTTTCTGTCTGATTCTTCTTGCTTTGTGGAAAGACTGCATTCCAAGCTGGCAATGAAATGAAAGGGGAAGGGTGCTTCTCCCTGAATTTCTTTCTCTATTTCTAATTAACTGCATTTATGGGGTTAAATTTTTACAATTATTAAAGAGAGAGAGACACGCTTTTTTGCGAACCGTGTATCAGCAACACACGGTAAATACGAAGAAACCCCGTATCCATTTCAGCTTCTGCTTCCAAATCCTTGGACAAAATAGCAGAATCCTTTCAGGAGCTCAGAACATTGATGTATTCAGAAACTACTGCAGTAGCCACCTCCTTGCAATTCTCTGGGCACAATTACTGCTAAGGCGACGAGTGAATACAAATTAGCAGATGAAAGAGATACCGAGCAAACGTTAAATTAAACTGAGCCAGAATCTTCCTGTAGGGGATGCTCCTGCACTCCCCAGAAGGATTAGGAAGCTTCAACAGGGATGTGAAAAAGTGGGGGGAAGAAGACTGTATTTCCTGCCCTTCGAGGTTCAGGTGAAAACAATTAGAAGCATAATTGACGATGCTATCTGAGTTTCTATGGCGCACATCTATTCAAGGCTTTGAAAGAAAATGTGCATTCAAGGAAAGTCTTTGGTTTTTCTGATTTTATTCAGGTATGTGTTTTTAGGGCGTCATAAGCTCAATGAGATCACGTTGATAGCTATTAATGTCAGCTGACTGTTGAAATGTCCTGTAGGTGCCATCTGGCACGCACGACGTGGGCTAAGAAACATCAGGAGCCACTCATGAAATAACTAGGTGCAAACGGGATGTTCCTTTACAACTGGAAACTGAAAGGTCACAGGAAGATGTGAGACAAATAAGACTCTGAAGGGCAGGATACATTTAGGTCATGAGACAGAACGCAAGGGCTCCCTGTCCATGCATATGCTGTTTTGAATTTAAAATCACCTCCTCTCTAATGAGGTAGGTATTCTGCGAACTTAATTGGTAGAGATAATTTTACATCCCTGGAGTCATGTGTTATGTTTATTCAGGTCTCATTCTTTCTTCAATGATCTAGAATTTGTTTCCTGGGGTAAAAATTTTTTTAAATTGCAGATATTATAAATCAAGGTGTGCAGCATTCAATCCTGGGATTTTTTTGTTTTATATATACATATATGTATATATGCACATTATATAATTATATACAAATTAATATTCATATATTATATGTAAATCAATATTCAGAGAGTATATAATATATAAATTAATATTCACATAAATTAAGTCACATATTATAATGATATATAAATCAATACTTATGTATTCTATTATATAATTATATATAAAATATTTCTAGATTATATTACTATGCAAAATTAATATTTAAAATATATTATACATAATTATGTGTTACTATGATATATTATGACAATTATATTACAATGTGTTACATATTATATAAAATATGTAAATATATGTATATGTAATTATGTATTTGT
Source organism: Ursus maritimus (assembly GCF_017311325.1). Taxonomy (NCBI): domain Eukaryota; kingdom Metazoa; phylum Chordata; class Mammalia; order Carnivora; family Ursidae; genus Ursus; species Ursus maritimus. The sequence goes on along the minus strand of NW_024423319.1, from coordinate 122,696,250 downwards.
TTTATATGTATATATACGTTCTATATACATGCATATAGAGGAACTCACATGTGTATAATATATTTACATATTTATACACATAAACTCATAAATATATACTTATCAATGAAGAATATGCAATTCTATGTAAAATATTCAAGATTATTCAAGAATACGCAATTCTTGGCTATAACAATGAGTAGACGAACTTTTGATCATGTCCCCAAGTACCTGATCCCTTCATTACCAATAGACTAGAACTAAGGGTTATTTGTATTGTTTATACTGAGCATGTGTCTATTGCAGGAAAATATGGTGGAGTTTTAACCAATAATGAAAGCATGGATATGACAATGTACCTGTGGGGTTTTGGTCACAGGCAGGCACAGATATTTGACACCGGATGAAGTCTGGGGTGAATCAGAATCTCAGTGAGATGTTGGGAATCTGATACAGTGTGGGAATAACCCTATCGAAGAGGTGATCATTCAGCTCCGTTGTTGCCCTGGAGACAGTCAGGAGAAGGAAGGGGGAAATGGGATGTGTACCTGCGGGAACACTAGCATAAAGAAAGGAAAGTTGAAAAAACCCAATGAAGAAGCCATTGGGAAATGATGGGTCAGAAAAGGAGCAGTATAACAGGCTGACTTTGGAAAGTCACAGTGAAATTCTAAGGTAAAAAGTGACAGCGGCGGACAAAGAGGAAATGCTGAGTGTGGCATTCTTTTTTATTTACAAACTCAAGGGCATTGAACGTTATTTTTTTTTATTATTTAGAATAGTATTTATCTAGATATTAGGGAAGCTAATCGTTTCTGTATATTCTTTATTCCAAATTTTCTATTCTTACTTTGGCTCCTCTCTTCCCTTTAATTCTCTTATATTGTTTCTTTTTTTCTTTTACTTTGGGGTTGACATGTTCTTTTTTTTATATATATTTTGTTTATTTATTTGAGAGAGAGAGCACAAGCAGGGTGGGAGGGGCAAAGGGAGAGGGAGAATTCCCCACCGAGTAGGAAGCCCAACATGGGGCTCAATCCCAGGACCCTGGGATCATGATCATGACCGACTGAGCCACCCAGGCACCCCTGATGTATCCTACTTATTCCAGTTTCTTAATGTGGAAACAGGTGTCACTGATTGAAGACTTTCATTCTTTCCTAACATAGTCACTTAAAGCTATACATTTCTCCTAAGGAATGCTTTAGCATCAACCTAACACATCTACTAATTGTACTTTCATTTTGTTCAAAGTATTTTCTGATTTCTCTTCTCATTTCTTCTTTGACCAATTGGTAATTTAAAACTGTGTTATTTAGGGGATTCCTGGGAGGCTCAGCCATTAAGCTTCTACCTTTGGCTCAGGTCGTGATCCCAGGACCCTTGGATCGAGCATGCATCGGGCTCCCTGCTCAGCAGGAAGCCTGCTTCTCTCTCTCCCACTCCCCCTGCTTGTGTTCCCTCTCTTGCTGTCTCTCTCTGTCAAATAAATACATAAAATCTTTTTTTTTAAAAAAGTATGTTATTTAGTTTCCAATATTGGTCGATTTCCTAGGTCTGTTTCAATTTTTGATTAGAACTTAATACCACTGTGGCCAGGTAACATATATGAGTTGATTTTTTTTTTTCAGTTTACAAAGATTTGTTTATAGGTTCAGAATATGATCTAACTCGGTTAATATTCCGTGTCTATTCGATCACATATAGCACGCATCTTAAAAGTAAGCTGAAAAATACCTATAGGATACATGAATAAGCAACACCCAACACGGTAAATTTGACAATGTCTGGCATCCACACAAAAACTTCCAGTTACAGGAAGCAGTTGGAAAATATAACAGGTGAGGCAGAGGGAAAGAAAAATCGATCAGTAAAATAGAACCTTAAATAACAGAGCAGGTAGAATATGAACAGTAACATTAAATAATTATTACAGCTGTATTTCATATGTTCACAACGCTAGACATATTAAAGATATATAAAACACCCACAGCAAACGTCCAGATATGAGAACTACAATGAGATGACCAATTCTACTCAGAATTAAAGTCAATTAGGCTCTGCAGGAAGATATGGTTAGTGAACTTAAAGATATGGCAATAAAATCTCTACAAAATAAAACACAGAGAAAAGAGGTTTTTTTAAAAAAAATGAATAAACTGCTGTGAACTGTGGAAAAACTTTAAGCACCTTAAAGTGTTAAAGTGCATGTCTTAAAACATGCAATTGAAATTCCTGATAAAGAGGATCACAGGAAAATACTTGAAGAAATAATCACAAATCCTTTTCCATTTCTGATATGAATGTATAACCTCAAACTTTAAGAAGCTCAGTCAGCCCCAAACACAAACATCATAATGCAGTATTTCAGAGAAATGCATAATACTCCATAATCAAGTTGCTAAAAAGTAATGCTTAAGAGAAAAATCTTAAAGCATCCAGACATAAAAGACAGGTTACATGCCATGGGGTAAAAAGGTTTGGGCAGATTTCTTGTGAGAAACAAGGCAAGCAAGACGATAGTGGAATTACATCTATAAGGGACCAAGGGGGGGAAAGTCAATCTAGAATCATATAAGCAGCAAATATATCTTTTAAAATCAAAGACGGTGTAGACATTTCAAATATACAAAAGCAGAAAGAATTTGTTAGCACAGGTAACACTGCTAGAAATATTAAGAGCATCCTTCAAATAGAAAATGCCTCGGGCGTGATTATGGAAAGATGGACCCGTAGAGTGGAGTGCAGAATATCAGAAACTGTAACTACATTGATAAAGTGTAAGAATTTTTTTTTATGATTTAAATCTCTTTAAAAGATAACTGAAAAAATTTTAAAGATCTTGTTTATTTATTTAAAGGCAGAGAGCATGTGAACAGGGAGAGGAAGAGACTCTCAAGCAGACTCCAAGCTGAGCATAGAGCCTGACCCAGGGCTCCACCCCATGACCCTGAGATCATGACCCCAGTTGAAATCAAGAGTTGGACCACTCAACCAACTGAGCCACCCAGGGACCCCAAGATAACTGAATGTTTAAACAAAGATGATAACAACATGAAAATTATAAATATGTCATTAAATGTTTTTCTTATTACTTAAATCTCTGTATTTTTTAAATTTCTGTTTATTTACTTATTTTATTTTTGAGAGAGAGAGACAACATGTGCATGTACAAGGGGTGGGGAGCGGGCGGAGGGGGTAAGAGAGAGAGAAATTCTTCAGCAGGCTCGATGCTGAGCATAGAGCCAGACGCGGGGCTTATTCTCACAACCCTGAGATCATGCATGACGTGACCTGAAATCAAGAATCAGATGCTTAACCAACTGAGACACCCAGGTGTCCCCTACTTACACCTCTTTAAAAGACAAGTGATTCTTTAAGTAAACTTAAACTGGTATGAGGAAAAGAGAAATGCAAGTAAATTTTCGTAATATTCTCATACTTTATGTGACATGTAATATCATTTGAGTGTGGACTGTGATAGGCTAATGATAACTACTATGAACCCTAAAGCAACCACCAAAATAACAAAGCAAAGAGTTATAGCTAACAAGCTTACAAAGGAGAAAAAAGAGAATCATAAAAAAATATTCAAATAATATAAAAGAAGGCAAAAAAAAAAGGAAAATGAGAACAACAGCAAGAACAAAAAAATCCAAAATGAGACAAAGAAGTAGAAAACAAACCGCAGATGGTGTTTCAGACCTTGTTCCATCAGTAATAAACTTAAATGTGAATGGTCTCTAAACTCCCATCAAAAGCAGGGTTAGCCAAGATGGACAGAGGCAGGACCCAGCTAGACGATATGTTGCCAACTACATATGCTAACTCCAACTACATGTTTCTTGTAAAACACATTAAATATAAAGACACAGGAGGTTAAATTTGGTGTGGCTACATTTCTATCCCATAAAGGATGTTTCACAGCAAAGAACATGACCAGTGATAAGGGTTATTTCTTAACAATAAAAAGGTCTATTTATTAAGAGGATGTAAAATCCTAAATGCCTATGCACCTAATAACAGAGCGTCAAAAATGCAAAAAGCATAAACTGAGATATATGCAAGGACCACCACAGAGATTCACAATTTACGTGAGGGATTAAAATATCCTTCTCTCAACAACTGTTAGAAAAAGGAGACAAAAATTAGTCATGGGTATCAGAGATCTGATCAACACAATCACCAACCTGTCTTAATTGTAATAACAGAAAAATAGTCCACCCAAGAATAGCCAAATAGACATTTCTTTCAAGAGAACACAATGTATTTAGCATATTAGATCATATACTGGGCCATGATACTTTTCTTAAAACATTTAAAACGATTTTTGTTGATATCTATGAGAGTTTTAATTTTAATAATGAAAAGATTCCAGAACCTAATAGAGGGGGAAATATTATCTTTTCAATTTGTTTAGAGGGTTCTTAGCCATCTGTCATTGTTTTCTATATTTAATTTTACATTTATAATACTTACAATTTTTAAAGATCAAAATCAAAGTTATGCATTAAATATTTTCAGTTTTTAAAATGTTTGCCTTTTATGTAATAAGTATCATTTACTATTGTAGAATAAAAATCAAGTGTAATACAAGGCTGTTCATAAAGCCAGATTTTTGCACTTTAGAATTCCATTCCTATAAAAATCCAAAGACTCTTTATTCTTGTTCTTAAGATACAACATCCTGAGGGGTTTCATTTGAAATTTCAGGCATGACCAAAAACTATCAGAAAAAAATTTTTTATTAAAGATATTATTCTCTAGTAAGCATTAATGACCACAAGTATAACAAGTTGTGTTAAATATATTAAATAAAAACTACAAATTACACTAAGTACTAATTATTTTTTTTTAAAAAAAAGCTATCAGAGGCCTGAGCAATATCCGATTTCAAAGGACCCCAAATAAGAGTTTTGCTCCAGTAATAAAGGAGCAGGTTTTGACTTTGGGGTGCAGAGAATCGCATATTAACAGAGCAGAGAAATATCATATGAATTCTGACATGAACAACACAGCAAACCAGAGCGATGAAGTGAAGTCTGAAAGAGTTGTGCATGATATTGTGATTTATAATAAGAAATACGTACTTGGTCTTGCACCCCATTCCTAGCACAGAGCTCCTGAAGCCCTTGGAATTTCCTAGGGGATGAGAATAATAAAGATGCCCTTGTTATGTTAATGAGATGACTTTGGTTAACTCTCCAAAGGATGCGGGCTGGTTGCCAGGGGAACCAACCACTTGTTTAGAGGGTTGGAACTTTCAGTCCCATCTCTGGGGAAGAGAGTCGGGCTGGAGGTTGATCACCAATGGCCAGTGATTCAATCAATCATACCTAAGCGATGAACACTCAATAAAAATCCAAAAAAGACAGGCTTCGGAGAACTTCTGGGTTGTCGAACACATGCAGATTTGGGGAGAGAGGCTTACCTGCAAAGGGCATGACAGCTCTGTGCCCTTTCCCCGCACCTGGTCCTATGCCTCTGTTCCATCTGGCTGTTACTGAGTTATCTATCTTTATAATAAACTTGTTTTCCTGAGTTCCGTGAGCCACTCTAGCAGATTAATCCAACCCAAGAAGGGGGTGGTTAGAACCCAGATTCACAGCCAGCCAGTCAGCAATTCTACCAGCATCTGAAGTTGGGGCAGAGTCTTGTAGGACTTGAGCCCTTACTGGGTGGGATCTGACCCTATTTCCTGGTAGATAGTGTCAAAATTGAGTTGCATTGTAGGATACCCAGTTGGTGTCACAGAACTGTTTGGTGGTGGGAAGACCCCAAACATTGAAAGCGGGTGCAGAACCCTTCTCAGAAAGGATGAATGTATGCAGCTGGGTAACGCTCCACAGCCCCTCCTCTACATGGTACAAGATGTCCGCGACTTAAGGACTTTTATAACGAGCCATTAGTGAGGAAACCTGTAGTCTGCAGAAAGGATTTTAAAGGAGAAGTTTATTGATATGAGGCTCTTTGATCAATTTCTGGTCATGTGGGCTTTGGTAGCCAACAGGAGCTTGCCCTTCTCAGGAGTGTGAGAGGTAAAGACATCACTAGGAATACAGAGCAGCAGAGACTGCATGTTGAAGAGCAGAACTAATTTATCTTAGCTGCTCATGGCTGGGGTAAAGATGTAAATAAAACTCAACTCAGAACACGTGACTGTTTTGATGGTTGATATGAACAGTATTAACTAGATTATTCTCATGGTGGGCCACATAGCAAAACTACAACTTTTCTACCTAAGACCAACCTAACATTTTATCTAAAATGCAGTCCTACGGTTTTTTCTCCCAGTGAAATTGCTTGTCTCGTTGGTACAGGCAATAGCAAAGAAGCCAGCATTTTGAGCGTGGGCTTACCCTGAGCAGTTGGGGGTCCTGGCACACAAGTTAGCACCAGCCTCCAGAAGAAGCCTGGTCCCTAAAGCGATTCACTTTTAGATCCGTTTTGTTTGTTTTCCTTTTTAGAACAGGAGCTGTGCATGAAAGTTTTAGAAGATGATAAAAATTTCAAAAAGTGTTTATATGTTTGCAAAGATTTCCCAGTGGTTGGGTGTTTGCAAGGACTAACCAGGCTCCATGGAGTTCATGTATTTAGAAGCTTCATTTAAAGGAAAAGGATAACGTGAGAGAGAGCGCACGTGCGAGAGCAAGAAAGGAGAGAGGGGGGAGGAGAGAGAATACAGAGGGGGATAATGGGAGAGACGGACACTCGGAGAGCCAGGAATGGAGCAGATGAACATCAAGATATTCGGGACACGAGCTCCCTGGGTCTTTATGCTCATATCAACCGTGCTCTGTTTCAGAACTGGACCAATTCTTGAAGGGGAATCTTGACTACTTCTTCCCAAGACCCTCCCAAGAAGTTTCCAGCAAGCTTTGACTCTCCTGTGGAACCTGGCAAGGCCAGCCACACCCCATCAAGATGACCACGGGAATTCCGGACTTTAATACACATCACAAATCCTACTGCCCTTATGTTGTCCAAAAACCAAAAGAAACAGATAACAGCTTTTCCACTCCACCTGTAAATCAACTAGGTCCTCTGTAATGTTTACATCTGTCTTGACGGGGGTGGGGGGAATGTAGTCAGGACCTAATTGAGGGAAGAAGATGCATTTATTGGTCAAACACTTGTCTTGGGTGGAATAGGGAAGTACCTTTAGGTTTATCAGATAAACATTGCAAAGTTCTAGTATACAATGCAGTATTATTAACTATATTCCCCAGGCTGGAAATTAGAGGTTTGGACCATAGTCACATTATAATGGAGAGTCAATTACAGCTCAATAAATCTGGAAAAAAATCCAAACATTTCAGTTAAGACTTGAAACTCACCTATTTAAGCTCCTTTGTTTCAAATAAGGACTACAGTGAGTAGTCACTTAATTAGCGGCTACTTAGGGAAATATCATAACCAAACAACAAATAGCATCAAAGTGAATTAAAAACAAAGAATCCAAACACAAGAGGTTTAACTCCTGGGACTTTCTCTTTGTTTATGTCCTACAAGAGGTCAGCCCAGCTTAAAGGTCAGGTCCCTCCCACAATGAGACTTTTGGTCTTTGGGGATGGTCCCTGAAGTCATGTACACATAACCACTGGGGTCTACAGGTCAGGGGATGAAGTGGTTGCATAAGGAGCTTTCTCCAAGTGTTCCTATGGTTTTACCATGAGAAATATTGGTTTAAACAAACTCAAACAATTTGTTCCTCCCCTCTCTTCCCACAGGGATCTTCAGTGTATTCACTGGACAATCTCCCAAAAAGGTGAGCTAGAAGAAAAAGGCATCTCAAACTTAATTTGACCTCAAAGACCTACAGGACCATCCACTCCCTCTTTCCCTCATGGAAAATCTCATTTTGGGAAATAGTGACCGCATGCAAGAGTTCTCAAGCCTGGTGGATCCGTAGACACGTCTAAGGAGCTTTTAGAAAACCCACATTCCTGTTCGCAGCCTAGACCTTCTGAAGCAGAATCTCCAAGGGGATCCATGTGCCCTGGGCTACCTCTTCCGGCTGTTGGGGAGGTAGCAGAGCTGCAGGCATTTCTCTCTCCCTGGGATATATACAATTCCCAGAATTCTTTAGATTGCAATTACACATGTTGGTGAAACGCCATCAGTGTTTGGATTATGTGTCGAAAGAATGCAAGAGGCAATTCAACCTTACTTTGTCCTTAGATTATAGCAAAACAGTCCCTTTTTGTTTTCCTCTCTCTCTCTCTCTCTTTTTTTTTTTTTTAAATTTCAGATTGACACGGCTTCCATTAAGTTCTGCCAGACCTCCAATCCCCCTACCTGTCAAGGTATCAGGCTTCTGTTACAAATGATTTACATGATGGTGGCCAGACAATTTGCAGAAGTCAGGCAATTAATCAGGTAACTAAAAACGTTTTTACCAAAATAGTCAAGTAATTGAAACATCCCTGAGAAGCCATAATTGATACACTTATTCCTGAGAAAATATCTGGATATGACACAAGCAGGTCACATTTTTCCCCCAAGTTTAAAACACTGGGGTAATTCCTATTGGGATATTTTCCTGCTGAATTATCATCCTTTCGTCAGACCCTCAAAATTTCACCTCTTCCCTTCCTCTCCTCAAAAGGAAGGTAGAAAATTGGGATCAAGTATCAACACAGGAAGTCGTGTTTTTTAAAACAAAACAAAAACAAAAGAAACAAGCATCTTTCATTGAAGAGCCATAGCTTCTAATGTAATTTTCCCTGAGGGAGGGATGGAAATCTGAGTTTGCGTTTAAAATAAAACAATAATATAGGAGTTCTCATTGAAGACTCAATGCATATGGGTTTATTGGTTTTGTTTTTCAAATTAGAAACAGCACATTCAGAAACATTTTGCGGTTTCTTAGGGTAAATAAGTGGGATGGGAGATAGACTTCTAAAACTTCAGATGCCTTTTGCACATGTTAAATATGATCGAGCGTTCATAGGCAAGCAGGATGACCCCCCCATGGCAAGTGAGAATGTCTTCAGAGCATCCTCACAGACAGACCTGCTGCCAGAGGTAGATGGGATTAAGTACCTTCTTAGTTCTGGAATGTTCTGCACCAGTGGCAGGTCTGTGTTGAATGGTACCTGGGACTTCGGAGTCTTTGCATGTTTGTGATCAAGCCGTTTGGCCCAGCTTACAACGCAGAGTTATAGCAAGGATTCCTTCAGCTGCCCTATGTTGTCTTTCTTGGGGTATCCCTCCCCATGATTTTTATAAAATCAGGCACTAGAAAGTAGCAGTGTCTCAGAGAGCATGCAAAAGTTCTACATTTAATGGTAGCACTTATGTCACTGAAGCCAATGCAATGGCTGATGCCATCGTGAACAATGCTACTTCCATGAAACATATTTAAGAAGCCCAACTACACTATGAAACTATTTTAACGGATCGTGTAACACGTGTCTATTTGCTCTTTGTATTTCGTGCATCTCTGTTGATTCAGATGGTCAGGAAAGCAAAGACTGGGGGCCAAGAAAATGGAGTTTCAGCAGAGTAAGAAGTGTTTTGTGCCTTAAATTCTAGTAGCAGAAAATCTATGTCTAAAATCACAGAAATACAAATTAGATCCTCCCCACCAGGGTTCTGAATGACCCACTGGTGTAACCGTTCTTGTGTATTTGCCCTTCAACATTGAAAATGATTTTAAGCATTTCCAAAAAGCATCACAATTATAATTATCTCCAAATTGTGTGGACAAGATGGCCCTCTTTTACCCGATTTTTCTTCAAATAAATAAAGACTTTATTATGAAGCACAATGCCTCGTAGTGATTACAGAGTGGTCAGTTTTTCCCTTATTCTAGGGTGTTAGCACTCACAACACCAATGGGGGACCTCACCTACTGAAAAAAATAGAACTCATACATAATGGCTAATTCTGTTTTTCTTTTATCCTGGGATTGTATGCCTCCATGAACAGGCATATAAAATGTGTTTTGCTTTAATAAGCAGTAAGGATTTGGGTTCAGGCATGGCTAGACTTGGGCTGCTGGCTGACTGGCACATTCACCATTCACACTCTTAGGATAGCAGCCGCCATGTTTTGGGCTTCTGGCATACAAACTGCAGTGTGAAGGGAAACAGGGAGAAAGGCAAAACTTTACTGTGGTAGGTGGGCACCACAGTGTGGACAGTGAGCCCTACCCTATGTTCTGAGCTCTTGTCAGAGTGCATGTGGACAGGCTAACTTGCGTGGGCATTTGAGGAAATCTGGGACTTGCATGCCGTTAGTAGAGCCACGGATGTAAGCAGAGATGGGTCAGATGTGCTCTTTACTGGAAGAATAGGAAGAGCCCTTGTCTAGGAGTAGAGATGCATTCACGTAGGCTCCCATCCTAGCTGTCAAGTCCCAGTGAGTGCTGCTATGGTCCAGCCATTGTCACTGCCACGGAGCTCATGTACACAATAGACCCACTATACATGCCACAATACCCTGCAACGTGACCTCACACTTCAGCTACTGGGAGCTGCTCAAGAAACCCTAGTCTTTTTTTTCTACTTGGTATCCCCATCACTTGGCACGGTCTGGATAAATATTTAGTGTTTTTGTTTTAGATGGATGGGTTTTGGGGAAGGTAGGTGCACATGGGTGGAAGCAAGACACTCAGAGTATAGAATTTGGATATGGAAGATCTTGCATGTGAAAATGATAAGAAATATGCCTCTTGGTCCCAAAAGCACTGGGAGGGCAGATATTTTTAAGTTTAAACACAAGAGCAACAGAGCTAAACAATGTGTAGCTCGTCATTGTAGTGTGTCTTCCAGGTATCTATCCCTGAATTTTCAAGGCCATCATGGGCACTGTACTGGGAAAGATCATGGATTAGAAGACCTACAAGCTCAAGTTGGTTTTGCAATTTTCCAGCAGGAAGACATTGGGGTGGTTCCTAGATACATCGTGAGTGATTTTGAAGGAGCAAAGTGAGGAACAGTACTTTCTTTCTTTCTATAATGTAACCGTATGTCCAGAATGAGATGGCATGCAAGGACTGTGGGTAGAACACAGATTTATGAAAATGCATTGTAGTACCTGGAGAAGACTTGTACATTTTTGGAATATTGACAGGACCCATGGAAAGAGGTTTCAACTTTCATGGGGAACCAATATGGCGGAGAACGTTCATTCGCCTGTCTTAAGTCTACTTAAAGTAAATCTATTTAAAAAATCATCCAACATTTTTATTTTTAAAACATCATTTTTATGCAAAAAAAGAAAAAAGAAAATCAAATTAGTTCCCCAATGGAAGTGGCCAGCCAGTATTTTACAGAGACCTCACACCTGGCAAGATCAACTCTGAAATCATAGGGCCCGTTCAGAGGTCGATGGTGGCAGACACAGTCTAACTAGAAGCAAGACATATTTGGGGGGCGCCTGGGTGGCACAGCGGTTAAGCGTCTGCCTTCGGCTCAGGGTGTGATCCCGGCGTTCTGGGATCGAGCCCCACATCAGGCTCCTCCGCTATGAGCCTGCTTCTTCCTCTCCCACTTCCCCTGCTTGTGTTCCCTCTCTCGCTGGCTGTCTCTGTCAAATAAATAAATAAAATCTTTAAAAAAAAAAAAAAGAAGCAAGACATATTTGGAATTAAAAAAAATAGATTCCCATATAATATTTTGCATCTGAGTTTTTTCTATACTTTATCTTGTTTTATTAGTGTTCAAACACTAATGACCTAGTGTTGGCTGAAAATATCACAATAATTTACATTTGTGTTCATATTATATACTTGCAAGTAATTATTTGGAATTGATTTTATAGTCACTCATCTTTGGCTTTTTAATTATAAAAATATTAAAATAAATTTACTCACGATTCCCCTCATGCAATTCCCTATTTCTTTCAGATTAGTGGTTCTGCCCTGTTCAGAATCCATGATTCTTCCCTAAGGAATGCTACGGGTTTTCCGACTTGAGATTTAAAAAGTAAAAAGCATGTTTAAAAGCCAGAGAAGGGGTAAAAAAGAAAAGGTTAAGACAATAGAAGCGCCTCATAATGCCGCCGGCTAATTATACCTGTGGTCCCGGGGAAGTGAAAAGGGCACATCAGCAAGGAGACAGTTTGTTTTCTCAGGTCTGGAAAGTAAGCACCTTCGTTTTCAGGGCTAGAGACAGTCTATTCACGACAAGCGAACTGATTCTGACCGTGAAATGCTGGTGGTGCAGACTGGACATCTCTACCCAAATTGCTGCCACGCGTTTAAGCGTCCCCTTGTTTCTTGGCTAGTGTTTGTTCTCCTTCAGCTTTCAGAGCTTTTTCTCCCTGTCATTTCACCACTAGCTGTGGAATGCACTTTCTGATGGCGGGTTTTAGTTGCCCTGATGTTGTAGATGGGGAGACGGGTCTGTGGAAAGGTAGTCTTTGAGAGTACTAGCAGCAGAATAAGTCCAGAGGGTGCAGGGAGCAGGGGCTAACCTGACGTCCTGGAGACTCTTCTGGGCAACCCGCTCAGGGACTTTGGCAGGTAGGCTCACCAGGAAGATAAATTGCATAGGTGTACGTATGCCAAGGTGCAGAGGCGAATGGTATGTTCAGAGAGCAGTGGGTGCCCTGAACAAGATGCGGGTCTCCTACAGCTGCCAGCTGCCTCTGCCTGGATCGATCTTGAAGAATGCAGGGGGGCAACAAGGAACAAAGCAGAGAAAGCCAGCCCACATGTGTCTGGGTCCGTCTGAGAGCAGGGGTGTCAGCAGGCTGGGTGTGGAAGCTGATGGCTGCCTTAGCCTAGGGCAGCCCCACTTGTCTGTGAGATTGAACTAACAGGTGAGATGGACTTCTGCTTCATTTGTCTCCCCAACCCCCGGCGTGGCCTCATCTCCTGAGTCAAATAAATATGGCATGGAAACTGGACCTTGTGAGAAGCTGAGAAAAATAGGTATTGGGTGGACCCGTCCGACAGTTGAGCTGTGTCTCAAAACTGCTCATTTGGGAATGAAGAGGGGAGGCATTGTGTTGGCCACCATCATGCACCTGCCAAACCTGGCCCCCTCTACATGTTGATGTGCTTACATACCCCATCGGCCCCGAATGATTGGGAAGTCTGTGGCTTTGCAAGAGTGTGGTATTCTGAAAAACAATTTTGTAGTAATTGCACAAAAATGTCCAAAAAAGCATGTGGGTGTCAGAGAGACCATTCAAAATACATGTCTTTCCCTAAGCGTTTACAGACCATTACGAATGTTGATCAAGTATTAAGTCATAAGAACACTCAACAAATACCAAAGATAAAGTATCTTGGAGACAAAGCTTTCTGCCTAGTTTGTATTATTTTGACATGGGTGGAGACTAATTTATACATTAGTAAGAAGGTAGGTAATGAATTGTCACATATTTAATAAAGCATACAAACATGCATATGTAAATAAGTCCTGGGTTACAGGAGGCATCATAACTATAATTGCAAAGTACTGGGGCGCCTGGGTGGCTCAGTCAGGTAAGCGTCTGCCTTCAGCTCACGTCATGATCTCAGGGACTTGGGATTGAGTCCCGCATCAGGCTCCCTGCTCAGTTGGGAGTCTGTTTCTCCCTCTCCCTCTGCCCCTCCACCCACTTGTGCTCTCTTTCTCAAATAAATAAATAAAATCTTTACAAAAAGTAAAATGCCGAAGTATTACTAGAATTCATCATAATGGTTGTACTGCCTGTAAGAATACTACGTTGAAATAAATTGGGGGAATTTATATATAGAACGGAGGCAATTATATCCTCAAAAATTTAAATTAGAAAACACACTATCTCAAAAGTGATGATCTACACTTTACAAAAAGATAATAATGAGAAGAGTAGCATAAACCCCAAGGATGTAAAGGGAAAGAGATAACATAAGAGAAGAAATACATGGTAGAGACTATAAAAGTATGATTGGGAAATTCAACACAACCAAGAGTTGTTCTTTGAAAACACGACTAGAAAAAGATGTGTGCCTCTGGCAATACTAAGTGGTAAGGAGACAAAATACAAAGAAGTATGAAGTATGTCAATTATTTCTCAATTAAGCCAGAGAACAGCACAAAGGAAGAACATTTTAAATATAGGACGGTTATCACTACAGTTAACACAGTGATTAAACGGAGAGGAGGAGATGGTCACAACTTCCTGGACTTTGACCTCTGGGAGGAATGTGAAAGCAAAGTTTAAGAATTATTTTTAAGGCTGGCTTACCAAGGGGTCACAAGATCGAAAATTGTGTGTGTTGAAGGCACTACAGCGGTGGTTAAAGGGCTTCCAACAGAGAGGACATCCATGGGCTGTTCAAGAAGTAGATCATCCTAATTTTATACAAAGAAGAAAGACATGGAGACAGTGGAAATACAAAGGCCGCATCCTACTTTTCAGGCTGATGTGAGCTTAACCCCCAAACTGACAAACAGACAGTGGGGGGCAAAAACCAACCAAATAAGAAATCCACTGCACTTACAAATTTGGTTTCAAAAATCAAAAGGCATTATGAACATGTTTTATCCAACAGGGTACAAAATAAGAGAGGATGCCATGACCTAGTTGGGGGTGTCCCTGCGTAGCAGAGATTTATGATTAGAAAATCTGGAAATGCAATTTATCATGGAGTTGGATTTTGAGAAAAAAACTATAATCATCTGGATGGGAGGAGAAAAAGCAGTGATAAAATTTGAGTCTCTTAGCTCCAAACAATCTAAAATTAAGAATCAAATAGAACTTACTTAGGGGATTAAAGGAATCTATAAAAATGGCAGAGCACACACCATCTGAAATGGGGAAGCACCATCTTTATATTGGATGGAGAAGAAGATGCATGGCTTGAGATGATTTTTATTGATGCTCCTGAGCTTGGGAAGTATACACAAAGCCAAGGATTTCAAGAGTAGGTTTGGATGTGAACTGAAACTGTCCCTCGTGTGTTGTGGGTGGGAAGAGTGAACTGGGGAAAACGCTTTGAAAAACAGGTTAGCCTGACCTAAAGCAGAACTTGGGCAAAGCCTAAAGTGAGCCGAGCGCTGTGTAGACTTCTAAACGAAAACTGTGAGTTCCACCAGATGACAGACAGCCTGTTACCCTGATTTGCAAAAGGCAAGGAAAATAAAATACATATACCCATTCAAGAACACACAATTATGCCACAAAAGTTCATTTAACTAAAGGAAGAAAACTCTAAACAGGTTTCATGGTGACGTGATGTTTAACTCAAGATGTGGAGATATGTTCACGAGGAGCTTGTTATATATATAAGTTAATGTTTGTCACAGCCCTCGGTTTTGTTTGGTGTGGTGGGCTATGATGCTTTCGACATCTAAGCAAACAACTAAAAAGAATGGGTCAAGGGGAGCGTACACAAGCCAGGTATTTCGATTAACCAAATTCTAACCACCTGCACGCCAGTATAAACCAAATATAACAGTTTGCAGAGTGACTTTGTGGAGAAAGTCATTCCAGGGGGATAAACATAGACCACAGAAGGCTTAGGTAAGCACAGCATGATACACGCAGGGGTCCCTAAGCATGCTTGAAGTGGTGTATGTATGCATGTATGTGTCACATGTGTGTGTGTGTGTGTGTGTGTGTGCACGCACCCCAAGATCTCAACACTGAAGTCCATGGGTACTCGGAAAAACAAAGAGAAATAGAAGATAACGGACAGACAATAGGATGTTGCTTTCCTAAAAACTATTCTCTGGGAACCATATTGCAGATTCTTGATGCAGGATTTTCTTTATTGTGTTGAGAGCAGAAATGATGAACGGCTGGACCTCAGGAATACAGACACTTCCCACATCAACAGAAATATGAAGGGGACAGTTCCCTGTCCTCAGCCCCACCATCTTCCACTGCCACACAGATGACATACATTTGAGTCAGGTGAATCGTCAAGTCTCCAGTATTGTGTCATTTGTCCCCCTCTATACATGCGTGTGAAAGCTGGTTTCAAAAAGTAAGAAAAGGTTCCCTTGTCAGTGCGGAATGCATTTACATGGCTAAACATGCCTCCCCAAATGAGATCTTCGAAAATGAAAAAACGAAATAAAAAAAAAAAGATCAACTAGAAAAGCCTTTGGGAAAAAACACTGTGAACTCACACTTTATTGACATTATATTTAACTTGGGTGTTGATGAATATTTTCTGACCTTGGTATTTTCAAAATAATATGCACCTCAGGCTTGTAAACTGGAAACTAGCAGAGGATATGAATTTCCCTGGTTTCCACGTGTTTACTTTTGTATGGGAAGAGTTTATTAAAAACACAGAGATGAGTTAATTTAATTAGCACTGTATCTAGTAATTAGAACACTCTTTGACCAACACTGTATAGACTGGTTTTCCCCCATAGTTTCCCCGATGGTGCCATCTGTGCTATCTTGAAACAAACCTGTGTGCTGAGTATTTAGTGCAGATATTTTAAAATGTGGCAGGTTGAAAGAAAAGGAAAACGTAAATCAGGTGTACGTCAGATCAAAGCAGGTAATAGACGGTCAGTGGAAAAAATCAACAGAAATATCTTTGCACCAAGTCTAGCAACACATTTTCTTTCATGCCTCAGTTGGGAGTGAAGGCTCTACTCACAGGGATTATAAGTGAAACAATTATTTTAAGGAGAAAGGTGCAGTTTGGAAGCCTCTGGATGCTGGTGAGGGTACTGATGTTGGTTTCAAGACGAATACTTCTACCGCCAGCCCCCAGCACAGACACTAGTGAGCTGATGAAGGTACAAAGCTTAGCAGTTGACTTCCGACAACATTTCGTTTTGTTTTGTTTTGTTTTGTTTTCCAAATGCTGAACTTAAAAGACTTGCCATTTGAGTTCTGACAACGTTTTTGTTTTCGTGTTTTTTTTCAAACTTAGCATTCACGACGCCATTTGGGGAGCCTGAAATTGATTCTTTGTTCCATTCCAAGAGAATAAGTGGCTCTGCGATGGAAAGTAGGCAGAAGACGCTCTGGAGATTTGTAACTTCAGCAAGTGCCCTAGGTGAACGGGATTCTGAGGGGATGGGCAGCAGTTCATATCAAGGGTAACGGATCCAGTCTAGTGCTCACATCTGGGACATTCGACAACTGGCTCCCAATATTCCCTGGGCATGGCTGTGCCTCCAGTTGAGTTGGGGAGAGGAATGGAGGTCGTGGGGAGAAAGAGAGTCAGACGTAGCACAATGACATGGAATATAACGGGGGGGGGGTGTTCTAGATTCGAGTAAAAAGCTGCCTTAATTCCCCCACCCCACCCCTGTACTTAGCCCTGATTTTGAATGCTTGGTGAACGGTATCTCTGTCTTTATACATGAGGTCATAAGTTCCCCCCCAGCTGGGAGTTGGGTTCCAGCAAGCAAGGGGCAATGACGCCCACACAGTGATTTGAAAGATGCCATGCATTCTCCAAGACCCAGATGCCTTCTCAGAAATTAGAAGGTCCTGTCTCACGGGGACACGTCCCTGCCCTCCGGGGAGGTTCCCCAGAGGAGCTAGCTTCTGGCAAGCCTGATCAGGCTCCGCTGAGTCTCCAGCATTCAGACAGATGCGTGTATTTGTCCCGAGGCTTCGGACAGAGGTCATGACCACATATTATGCATACTCTCTAGGAGGAGACATTTCACTCAGCCCGAGATTATTATTTTGTCATTAGCAAACGCCTGCCATTGTTCATGAGCCCATTTTAATATCCATTTTGTGTGTGCCATTCTGTGTGGCACACAGAGAAGAGAATACTGAATGCTGTTTTAAGGCAGATGCATTAACCTGATAGAGAGTTTTCTTGGTTTTGAGGTGCCAAGTTTGTTTTTCAATTCACTAGTTGTACAAAAAGGAATTATATCTATTCCTTTATGAGATAAGGTATCTGTCAGGACACACACAGGCATGCGCACACACACACACACACACACACACACACACAATCCACCATCATTGGGGGGAAACAGAAATTGGGGAAGAATACGAAAGGCCAAGCACCCAACAGGGGCTTACTCTGGGATATCATTATTGGAAGATGGAAAGATATCACCTGAGCACATCCCAACTAGTCAGGACAGCAATTCGGCCATTCATATACGGGACCCAAAGGATTCAGTAACCCATAAACACCTTTCTCCCAGACAACTTGATTTTTTGTTCGAATCTTCAGCACCTAACATAGTATCATCGGAATTACTGGATGGGTGAACGCATGAGTCTATTTCAGGTCATTATCACTGTCTCATTTTTTTAAAATTGCATACACAATATCTGACATACAGTGCTTTGTTTTTGGTTCATCTGAAATCCAAAATGAGCTCAAAAGTAAGGCTCAGTGAGGTTGGCAACTTGTCTGTTGGTTTTGGCTGGATCTTCCAAAAAGCACATCTTGGGGTAAACTTAGAAGTGCTAGTGGTTAATTGGAGGTAAAGTCTGGGAGAGCGTTGAGTAGGGAAGTCCTGTAGAATAGGACACAGATGAGATCCCCATGAAAGGCAAGGGTAGAAGGAGAAGCAGGATTGATCAGGGAGAGCTTCAGACAGACATGGCAGCCTGACTCAGGCACCGCCAGCCCAGGGGCAGGTTCAGAAGGGCAGACTGCCAGCTAACCAAGACCCACATTGAGAAGTGGTGAGAACCCTATCTCGCTCAGCCGTTAACTGGAGCTTGACCCTAAAGGCACAGAAGCTGGAAGCTCTCAGGCAAACGTGCTCCTTGCGACCAAAGGGCAAGGTCATGAACAGATGTTTGACCTGTACTATCACATCACATCTGCGCCACGTAGTGGGAAAAGAGCAGACAGAAGCAGGATTCAGCCCTTAAAACTCCCAACCCTTGGCTCTTTCCAGGGGGTTGCAAAGAAAGATGAGAATCATGAGATTTTAATGCCCGTGTAAACCATTGTCTCAGGGGTCTACTTTGAGCTACTTGTAGTACGAGGCCAGATGCAAGCGGCTCTCCTGAGAAGCGAAGGTTGCTTGGAAGAAGAATCAGAAGATGGACTAGAACCTCGAGTACTGCAACCACGCACTAGATCTGACCTCTAGCCCTTCTACTTGGGCTCTGTCTCTTCCTTCCTTGAAAAACAGCTGATAGATATGAATTCTGTGTTCAGAAGTCTCCACAAGGGGAGTATCCACCCAGGAAAACTCTTCCTTCCACACATCAGATCAAACTCAGTAATATACTTGGATGCACTGCCAATATGCGAAAGTTTAGGAGTATGAAAACATAATTTGCTATGGGGAAAAAAATATATCTCTCTACTTTCTAAGCAAAATGTGGCTATTTCCTCAGATGTCCCAGTGAATGCTCAATAGTATCAGAAGCTTTCTCCGTTTTCACAAGCCAACAATAATTTAGGATGGAAATAAGGTAATTCATATCAAAAAAGGGTCTTCAGAACAATAAAAATTATTGACTGCAGTCCATTACTCCCATGTATGTTGACTATTTCCATCAATGATTTCTAGACAACTTATTTGAGGTGGTGGGATTTGGAACAGATTGAGAGGGTTAGAAGGGGGGTTTGGATACTTTCTGCTTTACAACTGTGAAAATAACCACCACGAAACTCCTCAAAATGTAGACTTCTCATGTAAAATTTCCCGTGCCTCTTAAATGCAGCTACACGTCAAAGCTTTGTAGGTAGTACGGAAGGGAGGTTAGCAATGTAACATTAAAACAAAAACAAAAAACCCTGTTAAATGTCTAAAATTGCAAATTAGATGTCTGTAGGCATATCTTATTGTAAATCCATTTCTGTTTGTGATCAAATAAGCGTTAGGATCCAAGCAAAATAAATTAGTAATTCTGAGCAGAAAATGAGGTTTGATTTACGACACGAACATCACACCCTGGCACAGCCTGAAACTCTTTTAATGTTTCTTAAAATTGAGATTGACCCTCTTTTCTCAAAGAATGTAATCTGAAACACCTTACAACCAATTATCCCCAAACCAAATTATTTAAAACGTACACAAGACAAGGTGCATTGGTTAATATCTACCTGGTTCATTTGCTAATGAAGAGTGAAACGATTTCTGAAGGTGTTTCTAGAATTACCAATATTTATTCAACAGAAATCTATTGAATTGAGGGTAAAATAAGTCCTATAGTGTGTCTTTCTTTCAATTTGTTTTTGTTTGCTCGCTTTTCATTATTAATGAGGCTCACAGTATTGCAGATGAATGTTGACAGACACAGGAAGATGTGACTAGATACAAAGAAGTTGTCTCGAAAATTTTTTGGAGGTGAAAAAAGGATTTACTTTATATTCTTTTTAAATAAAGCATAAGTACTTCTAAGCCTTAATAATATTTCTGGGTCCTAGGTTTTAATCACTTTCCAAAAAACCCTGTTGATCTCTTCAATGGAATGGCCATTATCTGCTGCCATCTTAATCTGAGTTTTGAAAGGGAACCTGCCATGTTGTGCTCATGCTTCTGTCTATGCCCTGACAAGAGTATCATCCTATGTGGTCCTGTGTGGGGAGACAGGTGCTCATGTGGAAACCATCATGGTGGGGGCCACTTCAGAAGACTTCCCTTCTGCTTGCCTCTAGTCCAATATGGTTTCCACACCCCAAGTCCAGCAGAACCCATTTCAAGAAATTAGTGACAGAACCAATTCCATTGTCTACTTTGGAAATCATTTAAGAATATTCCTAAAAGAGAAAATACTCCTTTATTTTCTGTAAAGCATCCTTGACATCTTGATTTGGTCTTAAATTTCTCTTTATCCATAGCAGTGTGTGTGTGTGTGTGTGTGTGTGTGTGTGTGTGTGGTGTTTTCTACTTTCTCTTCTCCAATCAAAAACACCAAAAAATTCTGTTTAGAGAACAAATCCATTACAGAAATTTGAAAGACTCGGCTTTAGGAGTGGGACTCAGAATCACCATGAAAGACAAGAAAAAACATATCCCTAGAGGTTGCTGGGACAAAGCATGTTACATTTTCAATGACTAGTATTTTCAGCAAAATATGCTTTGGATTTCAAGTAGTGCTTTCATCATAAAATTGAAAACTGTGGGCTGGGTACAATATTAACAGAACGGATTGTCTTAGTAATTTTGCCATCTGTCAAGAAGCCCCAAGTGCTGATCTGTTCTGTTCTCTTACAAAATATTGCTTTTAGAGGTCCCCGACTTTGTAGGACATGTTTATATTCATGCAGAATTTAGGGGATGCACCCTCTCATATTTCCTTCCTACAGTCCTGAGAAGTAGGCATGAAAGGTACATGTGAAAACAAGCTGATGAGGTCTGCAGTGCTGCAAATACCATTTTATACCAACTCTTCCATCTTCGCCCAGCATGTGGCCATGGAGATCCCCAGTGGTTTGGTTACAAAGGAGAGGCTGAGTCAGTCAAAGTCGACATTTGTGAAAGAGGCTATTGTGGTCCAGTAAATGCACATAGATGAGTCAGGCACAAAACTCAGAATGCCCCATTAATTTTGACACTCTGGGAAACGCATACTGCTCATAGGATTTGACCTTCACGGGGCACCTCGAGATTTCAGGGAAAGAAAAGGAACTTCCATTGGGTACTACATTAGTTAACATGAATTGAAAGATTTTTCTAAAGCTATTTTGTTGTAATATCTGTCATTACTGAGCTGTCCACATAAAGCAAAGCCTAGCCCAAAGGACTGTCCATCTAGGGGACACTACCGGGGTTAGAGGCAAACGTGGGGACTATATTAGAATATCTGGAATTCATTATGTCCAAGTAGAAGAACATTTGTCCAAGGAGGAAGACCCAAACTCAAGAGCTGGGAGATCCACATAGCCAGATGTAGGAAAACTACATAAATGCAAGCATGTGTGTGTGCATATAGCAATACCTATAGGGATTCCTCAGGATCCCCGACACAAGGGTCACTTCTAAGACCAGACAGGAAGGAGGCAGAGGGCAGGCAGGTGTTGGAGGAGGCACCCCAGTGCAGGGCACTGCAAGAAGTCCTGCAGAGTAAAGGAACAGGGTACCACAGCAGTTACAAAGCAGAAAATAAAATTTTGGCTGTGGGGGCTTGGGCTATTACCCAACAGGAGAATCTGGGGTCCGAGATCTCCAATCAGACTCATTCCCTTGCATGAGCTGGATTAGATCAGCAAACTGGAAGGGGTTCCTTCTCGGCAAGACCAGCGAGCGTGGAAACTTGATTTGGAAACTTGGCAGCAGCTGAGAGAAATGAAGAGTCCGGAGGCCGGCGTCCACCCCCACTGCCAGGGGAAACCATAGAAAACCTATCAAGAGCTAAACGCCCACCCCTTCCCAGGCAGAGAAAACAAGGGCTCTATCAGATAAGTGACAGAATCTCAACTGAATGGACAAACGTGCACCGCGCCATCAATGAACAACATGAAATAGAAAGTGTAGAGGATAAAGAAGATGCCTCTTGAAGCAGTTTTAGGAAATTTAATATAGGGAAGCTCACTCCCTACTTTAATAAGGAAGTGGATTCCTAATCTAGGGGATGGCACACACTTTCTGTGAAGTGCCAGACAGGAAATAGAATGACTTTGCGGGCCATATGGTCTCTGTCACAACCATGCAATTCTGCCATTGTTGCGTGAAAGCGTGAAAGGAGCCACAGACAATACATCAAAGAATGGGCATGGCTGTGTGCCAATAAAACTTTATTTACAAAGATGTGCAGTGGGCCAGAATTGGTCTATGGGCTGTAATTTGCTTGCCCATGTTTCCCTTGCTATACAGAATTGGTATCTCTCAGGAGATGAGAAACTCAGCCCCAAGACCTGTGCAAGGGGAAGCTATACTTGTTTTTGTTTTGGGTTTTTGTTGTTGTTGTTTTTAATAGAGAGCACGAGCAGGTGGGAAGGACAGAGGGAAAGGGAGAGAGACAGTCTTAAGCAGGTTCCACCCATACCATGGAGCCCAAGGCGGGGCTCAATCTAAGAACCCCGAGATCGTGACCTGGGCAGAAATCAAGAGTCAGACGCTCAACTGATTGAGCCATTCAGGCGCCCCTAGGAGAAGCTGGTTTGTAACAATATGCTCAAGCAAATATTATAGAATGCATTGCAGACTATTCTGTTATGCTCTGACACCCTATAAGATTCAGGGGAAGTAAAGATGCAATGTGTGTTGCATACACTCAGATACACATAGACACATGCCTCACGCACATGGATATGTGCACACACACACACACGCACACACACACAATGTTTGAAAAGCTGTGCTGCAACACTTGGTGATTAACGGTGTTAATTATTAACAGTACCAGAAATTCCCTTGTCGGAGGAAATATGTTCATTGTTGATATGACTTTAAAAAATTGCTAGGAAAGTCTCAAAGGGGAGAAGAGCAAACCAACTCCACAAGGAAACAATAGGAAAAGGATGTAAAGAAGAATCATCTCTGTGGTCTCCGGTGTGTCTCCAGTGAGTTGTGACTGGAAGGCAGGGTCATCCTTCCAGACCTTCCATGAATGTAGGGTCTTCTGTGACAGGACCAGACACCATCACCATTGGGGTTATTTGTGCTGCCAGGCTCCCACCTCTCTTGGATCGGGAGCAGAGAGGGGAAGGCTGCACACAGAAGTTAGCAACAACCATGTCTAAGAAGCCCCAGAAGTAAGACAGTGCGTAAATATGGGTCCCAGAATATCTGGGGGGAACCCTAGCCACTCAAGGAGGTGAAGAGCCCGTCTCAGTGTCCCCAAACTGCAGGATAAATGAGCAGAGAAAACTCACTCTGGGGAAGCCACAGCTGGGGCTCTGACCTCAAGGAACTGGAAAGCCTTAGTGGGAAAATGCAGCATGACGCTGGATCGTGCATGAATGGTGAACGGCTCAGACAGAGCTACAGATGTAGAGTTCAGATACAGACGCGTACATCATATAGGTACATACGGTTGATTTAGCTGTAGATCGTACAGACAGACATTGGGGCACATGGATGTAGAGACGTACATCTCAATGTTTGGGTCTGTACCTACTCCCATGTCAACATCCATATCTCTACCGCTATCTTGGACTGGAGCCACCTTCCAAGAACTCACTCTCTCGGAACTTCGCCCTTGGTGGCCTTCTTCAGATGCACCAGAATGCTCCGCCTATGTGATTCACCACAACACCCCTAATCGCCAGCTGCGAAACACTCCCTGCTCTGCATTACCCAGGTAAGAAATCAGCTGCAGGACTCCCCGTTAAAAGGAAAACTGCACCTCTTAAATTTTCACGACTCCCGTTCATAGAATTTATGGACCAGAACGTAACATGCACATCCCCAGACACTAGGCTTTGGGTAGAAGAGGAAGAAACAGTGCACAGTGGAAAAAATAAACAGATATGGTGGCCATAATTCCTGAGTAAATTGCATTCCATGTGGTGCGTTTGGACACAGGTACCCTTCTCCTTCTATGTCAAAAGCTTCGTTCCTGTGTGCTCGAGAATGTTTTCTCCTCTAATCATGCTTAAGAATCGATCCCATTTGGATGGTTGCTCACGTCTTAGAGGTGGAAACGAAGAGGAATCTTTAGGAAACATTGAGAATCTAAAGGGTGGTCTCTCCTGTAATGCAAAGGTAGCCTTCCAAGATGCAGGAGGCGTAAATGCAAGGGCTCATTGTGCCTCCACTGTATGCGTTCATTGTGTTGGCAGGTGCACGTGAACGCACACACACATACAAAATGTCACAATCCTACACATTCCGTGTACCTAGGACAACTCAGCTCCTACAACCACACAATAAACAGACACTCCCCTACCTGAACACCGTCAGCCAGCTGAGGAGTGAAAATTCCAATAAGAAAAAAATGTCCCTCTTCTTCTCTCCTGTTGATGATTTCTAACAAAACGAATGAACCTAACTCAACCAGCACAGCAAATAACAAAGGAAAAAAACGAGGAAAGTTGGTGGTATTTCCCCGTCAACCTTCCTTTACTGATAGGCACCAAAATATGCCAAAAATATTTAAAAAGTGATTTAAAGAAATGAGTGTCTCTCTCTCTGAAAATAACCTCAATCCTGTTGTATTTAAGGCAAGAATGTGGTGAAGAAGGGGAAAAGGAGAAAGGAATTCAACACCATGATTCCCCTTAAGTTGGTGCATTGGACAGGGAACATATTCAAGTGTCTGAAGCTATCCCAAACCTCACCTCTGCATACCCATCCATCACTTAATGTTCTTTAAAGACACGTTCTTCAATTTTTGTTCATTTCCTTAAAGACTCTTGCTTCTCCATGCTTCTCTCTGAGCAACTATTGAAAATGTCATTGATGTTTTCAACAATTAGCCTGTTGGTGCTAAACTCTTGGGACAAGGCACAGCACCTAGGGTATGGGACCTTACAGCTATGTGATTATACACCCTCAATTCCAAGTGAACGCGATTAGCAAATCTGCTTGCCAGCTGTCAACCTATAATGGAGGAAGCGAGTGTGAGAAATACATATTTGCTGACCTAGCGATGGAGAAGGGGGATGGTGGGTCACATCAGCATCGCCTTGTCCACCTGACCAAAGCATCACTGTTCCCAAGGCCGTGTAAGAGCCCCTAGCCACACTTCCAAGAAATTCCTCAAGCAACCTTTAATGCATTTTGCTGCATATATGCTGCAGAATGATGGGGAGACCCCTAGGTGCACTTTACTCTGCCTTGCGTTTTAAGCATCCTTGTGCTTCTCTTGGGCTCCCCCAATCTCTCAGAACCCAATGCCTTCCAGGCTGCCCACTATTCATTCACTCTGAGAATCTGCCAGCTGAATACTGGATTGGGCAATTCACAATAAAGCATATTAACTTAAGGATTTGCTCATTCAATAATTATTTGCCTATTAACACAACGTAATCCCTTAAGACTAAATACCAATAGTTAAATTTCAGGTAAACGTGCTTGAGAGATTTTGAGCCATGATCTCAAGGTACATTAAAATGTTAAAAAAAAAAAAAAGAAAGAAAAAGAAAAAAACCTCTTAGCCTTACTTTAGAGAATCAATTCGAGTTCCAATCAATGTTTGATTAAATCTGCATGCACATTTAAACCCTAGTTGTGGAAAGAAATAGATCAATGTGGAATAATTTAACAGTGATTATTTTATTTAAATATATGTAATAGAGCTCTACACAAATTATATCTAAAATTTATGTCTTACCTGTACAATTTAATTCAGAACACGTGAACAGAATATGGATGGTGATGAAAATTTAGAAAGAAGGGGTACTATTCCTGGTTTCCTATCGAAATGAGGTTTCAAACCAACAAGCTTCAGAAGCAATCCCTAGCAATCTCTAAAACCCCTGCATTATGCAAAAAAAAAAAAAAAAGAGAGAAGAAGAAGAAAGAGAGGGAAAAAAAAACCCACCTACACAGTTATGGCAAGGCCAACAGAGCTTGCATGTGGAATAAAAATTTACTATAAAATAGCATCAATTATTAATAGCATTTTTTGTATTCTAGATGGAAACAATGCATTTTTCAAGAGGAGATGCTACAAATAGATATCTGTAATATTCTCTGGCAGGATAAAACGTTTGCTAGCAATATACAGAAATAGGTATGAAATGGACACCTTTAATGCATTTTGCTGCATATATGTGTTATGTAATGGCTGCTATTTTACACCCCGCCTTATCTTGTTGGGGTTTAATTCAACTGGGTCCTGACCATCGCTAAGCAAGTGATGTTAGACACATTCCTCAGTCTCTTGCACCCTGTTTCCCCATATATAAAAAAGAAATAAGCTAAATTGGATAAATATGTGTATTGCAGAGCTCAGTTGCAAGGCTCTTATCTGGTCAAAAGAGAAGAATGAGATGTACAAGATAATGTTCTGTCTGGAAAATGGGTCGTCACAAAAATGCCAACCTTGCCTGTCATGAGGATCCGCAGTCCTTTCCTGAAGTCTGTCATGTTCCAGAGAACACTCAGGCAACTAACCGGACAAGCCAAGGAGGTGATTTCGTGTTTTTTCCCAGAGAGTAAGTCCATAAGGGTTGGAGTCAAGACTTCTCAGGCTTGTACCAGCAAACCGCCTGAATCTCTTTGGTATGGGGGGTAAAGCAGATTCCTTTAATGTGTTGTGGATGACACTTAGCTCAACAGGGATGAATAGATGGTAAATGGATGGATGGATGGATGGATGGATGGATGGATATGCAGATAACAGATAGATGGCAGATAGATAATAGATGATTGACAGATAGATGATAAATATAGTTGATTGAGGATACATGAGATAATAGATGATGGATGATGAATGGATAATGATAGATCTGATAGATATGATGGATGGATAGACAGATAAACAATGGATGGATGGATGGATAGATAGATAGGATAGATGAGTGAGCAGATGGATGGATGGACGGATGGATGGATAGATGGATGATACATAGATATGATAGGTAGATATGACGGATGGATAGATAAACAACGGATAGATGGATGGATGGATAGATGATCGAGGATATCGTTTGTTGATGACACATGATAGATACATAGATAATAGACAGGTTATAGATTATATGTGGTAGGTTGGCAGGTAGATAGTTAGGATAGATGACTGACAGATGATACATCAGGTAGATACATTGATAAGAGAGAAAAGATACCAAGTCAAACATGAAAGTGTAGTGTACAAAGTAATCTAGATTGAAGTATGGTGTATATACAATAACCACCCCCTTTTAAAATGTAACATTCTATTAATTGTATAATTTGGGGTAACCACAGCTACAGTCAAGACATAAGCACACTAACAAGTTCCTCTATCCCTTTGCAGGCAACCCCTCCACATTAGTTCTGGTCCCAGGCCATCACAGGTCCATGTACAGTCCATTAGCTGTATCTTCTCTACAATTTCATGTAAATGGACCATGAGTGTAGGTAGACATTTGTGTCTGACTTCATTCACATAGTTTCTGAAATTCATCTCTGTTGTTGCGTTTATTAGTGTTATGTTGCTTTTGATTAATGAACACTATTTCTTGTATAAATGGGTAAACAAAATATGTTGATGCATTCAGTAGTTGATGAACATATGGCTTGCTTATATTTTTTTTTCTATTTTGAATAAAGATGCTATGAATTCATGTGCAAGTCTTGTGTAGACATATGTTTTCACCTCTCTGGTGGTTACCTAGGCCTGGCATTGCAGGGCCATAATGATTAATCTATGTTCACATTTGATACAGTCTCACTGTTTTCCAAGTGAGTAAACTAGATTATAAATACTTGATTTCTTGAAGTTTGCATTTTTAACATTTGATTACAAATGTTAGCAAATGGTGGTGTTACTATTAAGGTTTTGCTGGGCTAAGAAAAAAATTTATGTGCTTATTTTTAAATTAGAATTTTATTACCTGATGGGTTATATGTCCTTTTTATATATATGACACATGGTTACTCAAATGGTTAATGTAAGAATAACTGTACACAAACATTTAATTTCTCCCAGGACCAGAGAATTCCTTAGAATATTTAATTCCAAGTTCAGAGACTAATACTGCAAACATACATCTCCAATAGATGGCATGTCCTAATTTACCACCTTATTATCTGTAAAAATTCAGCATATATTGAACAGACATTTTGAAGACAGATGGTTTTTAAAATTTATCCTATTTGATTTTAGATCACAGCATGCGTGTCAAAAGAACACAAACTCAATAATCATCATGTCTGGAGTTACTTTCTCTGTTCCATGCCCTTGAAGTGTAATAAATAATTTTGAAGATCGGATGACTAATTTTCCATGCATCAATTTTCTTTTTCTCCAATTTTTCTCCATGATGCTCTGATTCTTTTCATTCATCACGATAGTGAATAAGGCTCTCATGGACGGTTGTAAACCCGTAAGCAGGGACACAGTTAGGGTATAACATAATTTTTTTTAAAGGTGTCAGTTTGCTCTGTAAGATAATTTAAAGTGAAGAACAATTTTTTTAAAGTGTATCCTGTTGCAAAAGGCAGAGTTCAGTGTTCTTCAAAATGATTCATTGATGAGACTCATTATTTGGCTTGGAGTATGACATATTCATGGGGTACCAATTTATGTGGGATTGTTTGATGATAGATGATTGTCTAACTAGACACCTTGAAAAAATGTTACGTCCGACCTCACTCTGTGGTGTATTTGTTGATTCTACTTAGGACTGCCCACGTGATTCCCTGCTTTCAGAGGTGGCCAAAAAGATCCAGATGAATCATTACATGTTTAAGCACAACAGTTACGGTGTATTTGCGTGTCGATCGTTGCCCTCAGACGAAATTCAATGCAATGTTTCAGCACGCTACCAAAAGTGACCGTGATGATGTTTTCCCTTTTGTAAGGCAAATTATATTCTGTTTATCATTCCTGATTGAACAAATTAAACCTAATTGGGTCTTCTTTAGTCAAGGAATGATTATTTTGTGCTTTCTACAGGAGCATATTTTTCCAGGAAAAGCAAGGTCAATATAAACTATTAAAAGAATTAGTGGTTGTACTATTTGAATATGTAATTTCAAGTACTCTTCAGAGAATTCTCAATTTAAGAAATCCCCCATGGTTAATTGTTGAAGAATATTCATAAGAACCTCCAGCTTCAAGGACAGGACTAATTTCTTCATTAAGATAGGGCAAGAGAGAAATAAGGGTTTAGAAAATAAGCACCCCATAAAATATATTGACGGCAGAGTTCCTTTGCTTTGCTTTGCTTGAAAAAAAAATAAACCTCCCGGGCTTTTGAATATACGTGGCCTTTCCATTTTAAATGTGTTTTGTTGTTTCTCTTATCAATGGATGGTGAGTTGAGTAGGATGTTAACTTGATCTATTTCCTCGCCCAAGAATTGGCGTCTAATTTAAACGATGGTATAGCGTCGGTAGATTGCGACCTACCGCTAAACAAAACGCAACCTTGTTGGATAAATCCACTGACGCGTATATTGGAGATTCAAAAGCTAGACTTACAGAAAGAGATTAGTTAGTTTTGTTTCTAAAGCCATCCTTCAAGACTTAGGAAAGAATCCAGAGATGGAGTTTACTGACCCTTGTTTTCCCCTATGAAGACGGGTAGCTCCTTTACAGACGTGAGTTGATGAAGGCATGCCCAATATTGCAAACAGAGTTGAGGTTTCAAGAAATAATGCTGATTTATGCAGGCTCATGGGCCATGCAGTTATCAGCAAAAGACAATTATCCGCCCAAATAATTCAGGAAAAAAAATGTTTTCTTTAGAACAGATTTATGTTTTTAGCATTGAATTTAGTTGTACCTTAATTTGGGGGAATTTACTTAACATTAATGAAATAAGTATAGAAGGACTCAGGATGTTACTACATTAGTGCATTTCTCAAACATACAGAAAAATACTGCATTAGCTGGAGTAAAGAGCAGCTTGTATTTATACCTGGAATTCTCATTGGCTTTATGCAAGAAATGTGTGTACACACACACACACACACACACACACACACACACACACCACCCAGGTGCCCCTAGAATATTCAAACTATTAAGTAGAATTTCCAAGTATCTCCCAAAGCATAGACTGATGTTGAATGCTTTACTGTGAAAGCTTTTATTTCAATGGAAAATGCAACATGTCATGAAGAAACATGGCTCAGATTTCTTCCTTATGGTAATTTCAGAACTCAAAGCACATGGCCCACAAATGACCAATGCCAGATACATACAGTTTTAAGAAAGATGTGTGTGTGCATATATATTTTTATAGTATATTTAAAATATGCTATATTTTAATATTTACTACTTAAAATATAAATATATGTATTTATTTAAGTAGGCTCCACACCCAGTGTAAAGCCTAACCCCGGGCCTGAACACACAACCCTGAGATCAAGAGCTGAGCCGAGCTCAAGAGTTGGACATCTGACTGAGCCACCCAGGTGCCCTGAAAGCTATTTTTTTTTTAAAGATTTTATTTATTTATTTGACAGAGAGAGACAGCCAGCGAGAGAGGGAACACAAGCAGGAGGAGTGGGAGAGGAAGAAGCAGGCTCCCAGCAGAGGAGCCTGATGCAGGACTCGATCCCAGGACTCTGGGATCACGCCCTGGGCCGAAGGCAGACGCTTAACGACTGAGCCACCCAGGCGCCCCTTGAAAGCTATATTTTTGATATCAGTTTTGTCCATCACATGGACAGAGCTCAAGAATCTGGTCCCCTGTTTCTTCTCTCTCTGTTGTGTGTAGAATGCACACACATACACACACGTACTTATGTATCTGCATTATATATGCATAGATACATAAGATTCAGATCTATGTATCTGACTCTTCTGAGCACTGGAATACATACTCATTTCCAATTGTAAATTATTCTACAATAATATTTATTTATTTTTAAAGATTTTATTTATTTGAGAGAGAGAGAGAGCACAAGCAGGGAGGGGGAAGAGGCAGGGGCGGAAGGAGAAGCAGGCTCCCTGCTGAGGGAGGATCAAGCCCCATGCGGGACTTGATCCCAGGACCCTGGGATCATGACCTGAGCTGAAGGCAGATACTGAACCGAGTGAGCCACCCAGGCGCCCCCAGAATATTCAAACTATTAAGTAGAATCTCTGAATATCTCCCAAAACATAGACTGATGTTGAGTGTTTTAGTGTGAAAGCTTTTATTTCCATGGGAAATGCAACATGTCAAGAAGAAACATGGCTCAGATTGTTTTCCTTACGGTAATTCCAAAACCCAGGCACATGGCCCACAAATGACCAATGAGGGATGCCTGATAGACTCATGCTCTGTTTTTGTGAGCTGCCTTGAACCACGAATGCCAATAGATGTCAGCGCCATCTTGTTCGTATGATCGTGACGCCCCTTTCCCCCATCCAAGCTCCATCCAGAAGAGCAAGGATGAACTTCCCACACACGGTGAGATGCAGTTCAGGAGATGTGCTGTTTTTGTCCCCACCCCTCACTCCCTGAAGCCACCAGAAGGGGATGTGTCTTCTTAGTCCCTGGGAGGAGCAACCTGGCCATTCCTCTTCTTTCCACCTGGAAACATGCAATCTTGAATTTTAAGCATGGCAGCCCCAGTGGCCCACAAGTATTCTTGTTGCAATTATGGACCAACATCTTCAGGGTTGGATGGACTGAGTTATGGCAGCCATCAGAAAGCTGCATCGTTGGCTTGGCGAGTCCCTTCAGGATTGACTCAGAGCCTCTGGGAAATCTTTTCTGACCCCGTGTCATCCTTTATCAAACATTGGCTCAGAGATGCATGTGGCTAATTAATGAAGTTACAGTCCTCTGTAATAACCCCACTAATCATGCCAAAGTAAACTTCAACAACCTTTAAAACTCTACCACTGTGGAAAATTTTGCCTCTTTCCGATGATTTTCTTCAGAACGCATGGGGTTCACACCGATATACCCCTTCTTACTGCCATTATATGGTACCGAGCAGCTGATTAATATTTGTTGCATTGAAAGGATGCCTGAGTATTTTGACTGTAAACTCGTAATGTTTATCTTAAATGTATTTCATATATTAATAACATTTCTTGTTCCGGATTCCTATTTTTTTTCAGAACAAAAGATTGTTTCTCCCTGAAATTGCTAATTCTTGCCAGTTGAACCTCCTTGTTGGGATTCACAAGCCCATTATTTTTTAAAATGCAGCCACTGTTGTACTTTTGATAAATTCTTAATCTTTTCAAATCGCTGAAGATTCCTTTATTGATTTTTTTTCCCCCTCAGTGGAAATTATCTTCCCATTTTAAATTACATGCGAGTAGAATTTTGACGGGCAAATGCTATTTGATAATATTATGGCTTGTATCATCACATTCATCCTTTAAAAATACACAAGGCTATAATCTTCAGTGTTATTTCACAATGCGCCTGTAGGAATCATTACATACCTCCATGAACATTTACTGCTTATTAACACAATTTCATATATTTCCCTCACAGAACACTTGAAATAAATATACACTATTAATATTTAAAGGATTCATGGTGACATTAACTTTGTTTTGCTGTGTGTGTGTTTTTTTTATTGACGCATAGCTGGATTTGCCTGTAGCAACAGTTTCATGAAATACTGCATCTTTCAACACGACCCCAGTCCTGGGGAGTTAGGCTGCGTGCTAGCTTGCAGCTTGCGGAATCCTCACTTGGGTTTGGGTCCTGGGGGGGGGGAGGGGTGGATAACTTATGCCAGACAGGTGCACAAGGCGGACATGTGAAGGATGGATGAAGGAACTCATTCCCTTGTAGTTACCTAGGACATAAGGGGAAAATCTGATGATACAGGATATGATGATATTATATATTTAATATATATTATATATAATGATGATATCTATCTCAGGGGTATTAATTAAAGGCAGTTTGCTTTTAAAACTTATTTTGGCGCGGTTTCCATTATTTTTGAACTGCATTTCCAATCCATATGACGATGTCATATCATCACATCATATATCATATCTTCATATATCATATATATATGTGACATGTGATATGTGATATATCATATCTTCATATATCATATATATCATACATGATATGTGATATGACACATATATATCATACCATCATATGGATTGGAATATCCATCTATCATACCATCATATATCATATGATATATGTCATATATCATATGATTTTATATATATTTTTCTACATATTTTTTCTAGTATATGTCTAATACACACAGACAGACAGACACACACACACACACACACACACACACACACACACACACACACACACACACATTTTCTAGTCCTGGCTTGCATCTCTTGCTAGGGGTTTTCACGGGGACAGTGTTGTGGTCTGCTTGGATGTTTCTCTGGCCCACGTCATTTCTGATTCTGAAATATCCCTATCACTCTCTAAAGCTCTTACAAATTCTATTAATTAAGGGCTTCCCATTAATGAATCCATTTTTGTTTAAACCAGCTGCAAGACTTCTTTGAAAAATGCTGATCCTGTAATAGGAGCCTGATCCCCCTAGCTTTAATTAGTGGTTCCGCGAATGATGCTGCTAGCGAGCTCTGGGATGCAAACGTTCCCACAGAGTCCCAGCACATCGCAACGGCATGAGAAACCGTCTCCAACACTCCTACACCTTTGCCGCCCCCGATTTCCTCCGTCCTTGATTTGTGCCTGTTCATTCCTATGTTCCAGAAAGTGGCACCTTGAATGGAAAAGACAGGTCGCTCTGTACAATTTTGAAATAAAGGAATTAGTGCAAAGAAAGGCACATTCATCTCAAGGGTATTAATTAAAGGCAGTCTGTTTTTTTAAAAGCTATTTTGGTGCACGTTTTCGTATTTTTTTTAAAGATTTTATTTATTTATTTGACGATAGAGACAGCCAGTGAGAGAGGGAACACAAGCAGAGGAGCCTGATGTGGGGCTCAATCCCAGAACGCCGGGATCACGCCCTGAGCCGAAGGCAGACGCTTAACGACTGCGCCACCCAGGTGCCCCAATGTTTCCGTATTTTTGAACTGAATTTCCCAGCCAATGAATGACTCTTCAGAACTTGACATGAAGCCCCGGCGTCCCATTATACCTATGTGTTCTTTCAAGAGCGATCACTCAGAATATCTGAGGGTACCCCCACGCTGAATCCCTTTACATAATTTAGGGCAGTTTTCGTTCCTTGTTTTTCTTCTTTGCTCCACGTTGGAAAAATGTCCAGTGATCACTACAGTTTCCCCAGGATAATACTCCTGGGTACCTTTCAATTCCGGCATCCTTCTCTGTCAATAACTGTGATTTTCTGCTTTCTCATGCAGTCCCAGGCTCCGAACAAAACCGTGTATATTGATCAAGACTTGGGACATAGACTGGCCTTCAATGACAGTGGAAACAATGCGGTCAGTCTTCCTGGATTCTTTTTTCCAGCGACCGATACTATTCCTCACCCACTGGGAGCTTAGATCCAAACCCCGCCATTGGGATTCTTAATCTGGATATCTAAAGAAGTGAGTAGATTTTAAAAAAGAGACAAAACATCTGTGAACCTACCACACTAAAATACATTGCCTGGCACCCTTTACTCCTTCTACGCATGGAGGGAAATCAATGAAACATTTGGGATCATCCGTCACTTGCTACCGCGTGTTCTGCTCATTTAATACTGTTTCTTATTTTTTGCCCCAAATCATTCCCTATGATGAGACGTGTAAGAAGAGCTTTAAAAGAAACCTTTGGGAGCCATGTGGTCGTGTGGAAGGGTGCTCGTTCATGCCGGGAGGGCAAAGGGGATGTTGGGAGAAATTTTTCATCAAGAAAATTGTAAAATGAAGGCGGGCTTAGGTACATCTGTAAACTACATGATTCATAACTGCAATGCTAGGGGTGAGAATATTCTCCCTTGATGGTGACCTGGTTTTGAGACGACAGGAATCTACAAAGGGCCTATTACTTTGTTTTCATCTTTGAAACCTCCATGTGATTAGCCGTGTGTAGCTACCCATTTCCCTGGGAATTTCTGATGACGAGCCACGGGATTTTACCTCGGGACTCAGTAGATACGCTGATACTTCCCTTCGATCTGGTTCCCTACAAGCGAATCCAGAAGGAAAGGCTCTCGGTACCGGGGTTTGTTCAGAAGTGTCCCAAGAGAAACTAGTAGGAAAGTGGGGAAATTTGCTGGGGTCATATGGTAATTCTGTTTATCTTTTTGATAAGGAAGTGAGAAACAGTTTTCCTCAATGGCTATGCCATTTACATTCCCAGGAAGAACAGGGTTTCCAGTCTCTCATATTCTTGTCAACATTTGTTTTCCTTTCTTTTCCTTCCTCCCTCCCTCCCTCCCTCCTTCCCCGCTTCCTCCCTTCCTCCCTCCCTTCCTGAGTATAGCCATCCCAGTGGGTGTGACAGGATATGGACGAACCTTGAAAACACTATATCCAATGGAAGAAGCCAGACAGACCCCACATGCTGTAGGATTATGTGAAAAGTCTGGGACATGGAAATCCATACAAACATAAGGTACACCTGTGGTTTACCCAGGGTTGGGGAGCACATGGTGAGTAGCATGTAACGGGACAGAGGCGATGGTTACACAACTCTGTGAATGCACTAAACGCCACTGAGTTGGACATTTAAAAATGGTTAGAATGGTAAAAAGTAAACCAATCAACCAATCAAATGGTCAGAATGGTAAATGTTGTGTGCATTTTATCACAATGAGAGACTAAAAGAATAAATCTAGTAGTGTACAGGTTTGTTGAATCATTGTACTGTACACCTGAAACTATAACACTGCGTGTTTGTGCTAACTTAAATTTTTTAAATAAATAAAAATTTCAAAAATAGTAAATGAAACAAGCTTTGACAGCACTTCCAGTCTACCTAAAATGTAGCCAGAACAGCATTCCATGGTGTATAAAAGTTTCATGCAGCTGGTTTTAAAATATTACAGTGTTGCTGGCTTAGAACAATAGAAACTCATTGCGCAATTCTGAGATCCAGGCAGGGCAGGACCATTGAGACCCAGGCAGGGCAGGACCACTGAGATCCAGGCGGGGCAGGACCACTGAGATCCAGGCGGGGCAGGACCACTGAGATCCAGGTGGGGCAGAGCCCTGCTCCCTCCAGAGGCTCCAGGGAGGGTCCTTCCTGCCTCTTCCAGCTTCTGGGGCTCCAGGAGTCCCTGGGCTTGTGGCCACGTCCCTCCCATCTTTCAATCTTCCAATCTGTCTGCCCACTGTCCTTCCTCCTCTTCTGCGTGTGTGCAAACTTCTATTTGCCTCCCTCATATAGGGAGCCCCGGGATGACATTGGGCTCACCCAGATGGTCGCAGATACGCCCCCAATTTCAAGATGTTTCATCCTATCTGCAAAGTCCCTTTTGTCCCATAAGGGAACTTTACATGAGATTCTGGGGATTAGGATCTATGGGGTTGCCTTTAGCCTACTGCTTGGATGTTGAGGGTTCTCTCTTGCTGCCCTAATAACACCAAGTACTTTTTCACCGGCATATGCTGTCCTGGTGGTTTTGGATTACAGGACACTGATACACTGGCATAGAAAAAAACCAAACAAGAATAAACACGAGAGTGGATATCTCTCTTTGATATCCTATTTCCATGTTCTTTGGGTACATACATGTCCAGAAGAGGAATGGCTGTATCATATGGCAGATCTAATTTTTTTTTCTTTTTTGAGGAACTTGCGCAGCATTTTCCCTACAACAGCATCCATACTACTACATATATAATAAATAATATATATATATGCACCAAATTAACATGCTATACCCCTGAAACTTACATAATATTCTATGTCAAATATAGCCAATAAAAAACTGAATAAAACTATTAAAAGTAAATTGAAACCAAACATCAAATACAGAGACCACTTTCCAGGTAAAACTCCTCGAAGGCCAGTTCATCAGCAAAAAAGCCCTTTTGTTTTCTAGCACTCTCTAGGCTCCAACCATG
>NW_024423319.1:122612259-122658955 GCF_017311325.1 Ursus maritimus | reverse complement strand
GAAAGAGGCTAGCTAAGAAGCTTAAAGCATCTCGAGATCAATTCCCGACGCGCATGCCCAGGATAGCCACATTTGGGTTCGGGTCTGTGCCTTGGGGTTTCTGTGAACAGCAGATTGGATCTGCCTGCCTTTATAATGATGTGCATGAGGGTTCTGTAGCTTCTATGAGAGACTAACCAAATTAATGTAAATGATTGTAAGCTGCATGCTAGTTCACTGGACAGAGTTTAATCATTCAACTGTGAGGAGCTGGAAACGCAGGACCTGGGCTTTATATTTTTCCAAAGTCCCTCTGACCGAGAGTCATACATTTCAGGTTGTTCCGGAGAAAAGAAAGGATGCCTCGGAGGGATACTTTATCATTGCTCTGCACGTGCAGCGGATTGCACTGGGAATTTTTCTTTTTCCCTACCAGTTGAAACGAGCCTTAACTTTTATTTCCAGCCCTTTATGAAAAAGCATAATCTTTACATCCAAGGTTAAGTAGGACAAGAACAATCTTTGTAAAAAAAAAAAAATTTTTTTTTAAGTTTCCCTTGGTAAAGATCGGTCAAATTTCATTTTCCACCCATCAGAATATCTCTGAAAGCAGGGATTGTAGATGAATCACTGTTATGTATCTGGAGAAGAAAGCAAAGGAACTTCCAACCAATTCATTCCATTTAGTGTCTCAGATATTCTCCTATTCCTTTATTCCCTCCTTCTCCCTGTTATCATTTATTTATCAGATGTTTATTGAACACCTGGCCAGCAAAAGGAAATCAAGATGTCTGACCCATCCTCAAGGGCTTAATGCAAAGAGACAGACCTTTAAAGAATGAGAGAGAGAGAGAGAGAGACCCCAAATCATAAATGAATGGCTGGTGTGCCAATTTCCAGCACAGTCAAGAGTGGGAAAAACGCACCTTTCAAAATGCCCCCAGCCCAGTTGATTTTAAATCTAGGACACTGAGTTTTGGGAGACCTCAGTGCAAAGCTGGCATACATGCAGTGTTGCTAGAAATACCTGGACCACTTGGGCCCCACTCGCAGGCAAATGAAGGGCATCCCCATCCCCGGCAAAGCTCCCCGAGGATGAGAATGTTCTCATCCCCCTTTTCTTCCAATGTCTGGGGATAGAGAGAGACATCTAAAATGTATAATGGTGCAGAAATCAAAGGTAAGCGCCTCACGTCGGAGATCTACTTTGCTGAGATTTACACGGTATGCACGCAGCTTGCTGGCAGATTGTGAGCAGTTAGGAAAAGTCTGAGCACAGAAAAGCACCGATACAGTCCTATGGTATTGGAGGGGCGGGGGGGGGGGGNGGCGAGGAGGAAAAGCATATTTGCAGACCTATAAAATAATTCCAGGATTTTGCAACGAGAAGTGTTGACGTAGGAAAAAAAAAAAATCAATGAACTTCTTGCACGTATTATAAAATCTTGCAGAGATGGGGCACCTGGGTGGCTCAGTCGTTAAGCGCCTGCCTTCAGCTCAGGGCGTGATCCCGGCGTTCTGGGATCGAACCCCGCATCGGTCTCCTCTGCTGGGAGCCTGCTTCTTCCTCTCGCACTCCCTCTGCTTGTGTTCCCTCTCTCACTGGCTGTCTCTATCTGTCAAATAAATAAATAAAAAATCTTTAAAAAATAATAAAATAAAATCTTGCAGAGGCCCATAGATGGAGTTGCAACTTCTTACAGTAACATGTTAATCTGAGAACGTCTTCCTGTGTGCACTGCGAAGACTGGATACGTTGAATTTACACCAGTCTTTTTTGCAACGGGTGTCTGCGGCTTTAATAGATAGTATGTTACATAAAGGATGAAGCTACTTTTTGTTCATATTTGATTATCCCCTTGTGCTGGATAGATAATGTGCTTGATAAGTGTTTCCTTCAGATGGCATATGAATAAATTTCGTACTCCCATGTGCCTGATGTAATAATTCAGATGACCGTACCACTGAACATGTAACACATTACAGATTTTAAGACGCTTTGCACGTTCCTTATTTCATTTAATCTGCCCACAAATTCTTTTGCATCGGTATTGCATTGTGTTTGGAAAATCTGGGTATCCGCCAGGGTGAGAATTGTTCACGATCTCTCAGCGCCCAGGAGAATCAGGCTAAAAAGCCTCTAATTTCACGTGATTTGTTTATACCCACACGAGGCAGTCTGAGAGTTGACTTTTATAAATTCCTGTACTGGAAAGTAGCTGTTGGATATTTTGCTTAATTTTTTCCTTCCCTTTGTTTTCTTATCTGTACATTTCAGAAACTACATCAGGTCATTTAATGTTCATTTTTAGCTGTGGACTTTGTTCTACCGCCAGTGTTTTTACTCAGGGAAAAAGTCACGGTGCCTTGTGACGCTCAATGAACAATCTGTGTTTTTTTAATGTAGCGGAGTTGGTTCAATGAGCGTGGTTTATTTAGAGAATTCACTGTAATAGTGAAAATTATTCATGGCCTGATGTTCATGTCCTCATGTACGACTTTTGTCAAGGAAGTAGGCGCTTTGAAGAGCAGCTATTAAAGTGCAGTGACCCAGGCTGACTTTCATCTTTGCGGTCTTGGTTTGCCACAATTACTTTCCAGCAAAGAGAGATGAGCAGCACGTTGAGTCGTTAAATCCCTTAGAGAACGCACAGCCAGTACCCCCGTAAGCTAAGGGGGAACAGGAGCCAACTTGAGCCCGGACTGGCCTCAAACCAAGCAGCTGTCATTCCTGGAAGGTACTAGAAATGTTTTGATGCTGGCTCCTCCTGTAGTGAGGTTTCCACCCTTGCTTTCAAAGGCAACATTGTGACCGGACATCTGACAGTGTAACCCACAGTTCCAACATCTACCTTGTTCTCCACAAAGCCACGTAGTAGGGAAACGCTGTGTGGGGTCTGTAACTTCGCTGCTCACTGGCATACCCAGGAAACATGTACAACGACAGAGGCCTGCGTATTGCCCTCGAGGCTTTTCTTCAATTGCTTTGAAATGCAGAAATGCACATGTGATATTTTAAAGGTTCCGGGGGGGATTCTAGTATATAGGGACGTCCAAGAGCCAGGGTTGTAGGCATTCCTAGCCAGGAAGTGGGATTATCACTCATGATGTCTTGCATGCATAACTAACTACGTGCATACATAAAGATATATATATATATATATATATATAGTATTCATGCATATTTACTTATAAATATATATATTTATACATATACAAAATATAACCCTTTTAATGCATGCATTGTCCACCAGACTTCATCAAAACACAGCGTGCATGCTAATAGGCACTGCGATATGGAAGTAACTTCACTGCTAGGCAAGGAACAGGGGAAAACTATCCCCGGGTCCATCTCCAGGGCGCATGCAGTTCTATAGGGCGGCCAGCAGGTGGCGATGTTGATTTGAGTGCCGAGGACAGACCACGCTGAAGTGGTTCTGAGGGACATGGCAAGTCTTCCTTAAAACCTGGCATCTTCCCGCGACCCCCTCAAGGGCTTTGCTTTGTTTTAACTACACCTGCAGCTGCTGATGCCTGGAGAGAGTCAATTATGCATAATTAGCGTTGCTACCTGATGTGCTGAAACCACACTTTGCACACCGTTCCTGTCCAAACCGTATTAATGCGTGCACGGTAGGTATTTGTTGTCTGTTTAATATGGGATGGGGAAAAAAAAAAAAAGATCCATGTGCATTCTTTCCAGACAGATGTTTGATTACGGAAAGGCTCACGCTGGAAGACAGGACGCGAAAGGAGGGAGCAAGGCAAGGTTGGGGAAGACACGTTTCACCCCCACGTGTGACACAGAGCAAAAAAACCCACTTGAGGCCAGAAGTTGAATCCAGCTGATGCATTTAGCCTAATTAAATTAAGAGACCCTTGGGTGAGTTGCACAGCATTTTTAGTTCCCGTACATTAAAACATGGAACGGCACCAAGAAAAAAAAAGGGAGAATGGAAGATTTCCACCCACCAGAGATGAAGGCATCCTCCAAATAAAACCAGGTCACACCTGGGATGAAGAAAGATGACAGAATATTCATGGGGCATGAATGTAAGTTTTCACATACAGTGAAGTGATTTCAGACGGCACCGTAAATCCGACTGGCTATACTTTTCGTCCACCTGGAATATTCTAGGCAACGTACTCATCATTCACTCATTCACTCATTCACTCATTCATTCATTCATTCATTCATTCATTCATTCATTCAAGGTGTCCTGAGCACCTAGTCTGCGCGAAATACTGCCTGGGTCCTGTAGAGACCAAAGTACGGAGCTTCCAGTTCCTTCTAAAAGTTGTTTTTCTACCTTTAATGCTGGTGCTCTGGTGAATTACAGGCAAGATAACCTCTGCTTCTCCTGCTGATACAGATTACTGATGTCTGGCCAGTGCTCAAGGTTGTGGAGGTCTTGGAAAGAGCAGGAAAGGTCGACAGATGGCCCCAGAGAGACAGGACGTGGAGACGGGACAAATAAGGATAATGCAATTTCCTAGATGGGATTCTGGAACCGGGGCGGGAGCGGGGGGCGNGAGGGAGGCAGGGGGCGGGGCTTACTAGAAAAACTAATGGAATTGAAAACTGTCTGGAGCTCAATCATGATATACCCACACCTGTTTCTTAGTTTTGACAAACGTACCATAGATAACTAATGAGATTAACACTAATAATGGGGAGTACTGTGGGAGGGCTATATGGGGAGTCTATAAACTATTTGATGACCTTTGTGAATACCTAAAATTATTTGAAGATGAAAAAGTGTATTTACTATTTGATGACCTTTGCGAATACCTAAAATTATCTGAAGATGAAAAAGTGTATTTATTTTTATTTTTTTAAGAGAATTTATTTATTTGCAGAGAGAGAGAGCACAAGCAGCGGGAGGGGGCAGAGGGAGAAGCAGACTCATGGCCGAGCAGGGAGCGTGACATGGGGCTTCATTCCAGGACCCCGATATCATGACATGAGGCGAAGGTAGACACTTAACTGACTGAGCCACCCAGGCACTTTCCCTTTTTTTTTTTTTTAAAGAAAAGTCTATTTTTAAAACTCAGTAATAAGCAAAAAACAAAACAAAAGCCAAAAAACCACAACCCAATACATCAAACAATCTAAAAAAAACTGGGCGTGTAACCTGAACAGATATTTCACAAAAAATGATATTTAACCAGTAAGTGCTTGAAAGGATACTCAACCTCGTTAGTCATTACAGAAATGTGATAGAATAGTATGTCCTGATGAGAATGTCTAAAATATAATCTAAAAACCCCAAATCCCTGATAATAGTAAGGGTAGTGAGTTTGAGGAGCAACAAGGGACTCTTACACGTGGCTGGTGGGAATGCAGAATGGGGCAGCCACTCTGGAAAACTAAACGTCCAATTACCATATGAACAAGAATCCCCTCCTAGGAATTTGCCTAAGGGGGAAAAAAAACACAACTTATGTTCATTCACAAACCTGTCAACGAGGAGTGTTTATCATGGCTTTATTTGTAATCATGGAAGCAATGGAAAGAACCCAGATGTCCTTCAGTGGATGATGGGCAAGTAGACAGTAGCATATGTAGAAATGGAACGGAGCCCAGCAATCAAAAAGGACTTAAGTACACATACACGGAACAGCCCTACTGAGCCCCAAATGTAGGCGTCTAAGTGCAAGAACTCACCCTCAACACCATGCATTCTGTGTGATCCATTCACAGAACATTCTGGAAAAGTCCTCATGTGTGTGACTCTGAGTGCAAGAACTCAGGCTCAACACCATGCATTCTGAGTGATTCACTCATAGAACATTCTGGAAAAGACCTCACCTATGTGACTCTAAGTGCAAGAGGCCAGCCTCAACACCACACGTTCTGTGTGATCCATTCACAGAACATTCTGGAATAGACCTCACATGTGTGACTCTAGGTGCAAGAACTCAGCCTCGACACCATGCATACTGAGTGATTCACTCATAGAACATTCTAGAAAAGACCTCACGTGTGTGACTCTAAGTACAAGAAGCCAGTCTCTGTATCTTGCATAATATTTGAGCCATTTACAGAACATTCTGGAAAAGGCACCATGGGGTACAAAGAGACTAGCAGGTCCTAGGGCTGAGCGGGGGTGAGGCATTGGCCAGAAAGTAGAACAGAGTGACTAGAGCGTGAGGAATTATGACCTAGTTATGATGTCAGTCTGACAATTATGTGTTTTCATCAAAACTCCCAGGACCTCACAACCACAAAAGTAAGTTTTAGTTTATGTAATGCGAGTGACCATCATTATAAAAGTCATTATCGTAAGAAAAGACGAAGATGTGCATTGATCATGGGACATGCATGCCAGGCTTTAGGAAAGGTAGGGTCAGAACCACTCGCATCCTGAGGCCTTCTTGACACCGTGATTATTTCCAGCATCTACAGGGGAAAAGTAAAGCTTCAATGGATTGAGCGCGTGTC
The DNA here is from genome assembly GCF_017311325.1 of Ursus maritimus. NCBI lineage: Eukaryota > Metazoa > Chordata > Mammalia > Carnivora > Ursidae > Ursus > Ursus maritimus. The sequence goes on along the minus strand of NW_024423319.1, from coordinate 122,652,531 downwards.
CTCAGTCACACACCTGGGAAGACCCTGAACACGGATTCAAACCCAGGTCAGACCAGCTCCAAAGTCTGTACATGTTTCACAGTTCTGACTTCCCGGCACAATTGTAAAGTCTCGAGGGAGGAGGTCAGGAGGCAGGGAGGTCAAGAGGAGGCAGGGAGGTTGAGTGGCAGAGGGTACGTATCCTAACTCACTTAGAAAGGTAAAGAAAAGTAGCACTGATTCATGAAAACAGTCACATGAAGCTCTCTTTCCAAATTAAGTCAGGTTTGAGAGTTACTCCCAACCCAGATAATGATGCACTCAGTAACACAAGTTTTACTCGAAGAAGGAGAGCTAATCAGTCATAATTGTACAATACGGGGGAACTCCAGACTATGGTTGTGCGTGAAAATCACAAACACGGTGACAGCCTTAATGAAAATGAACACGCATTGGATGGCACCTGTGGTGTTGAATGGACGTCGTTGATGTGGCCATGCAGCAAACTGGCCCCAAATGTCCCATTTCAGGGGACGCCATCAATTTTAAAATGTTCCAGGGTCCTAACGTTGAACTTCTGCAAATGGTTGGACTGTCACGGATTTCTCCACTTCTCCAGAGGTGCTAGTTTGAGACACCTGTGTCCATGTGTTCATGCCGCATGGAAGCGAGTTCATTGGAGATGGTTTCCCCAGAATGCGTTAGTCTTTGCATGGTTGTTTTACATATCTGTTGGGATACCTGGAGGGCAGCCACTGGCAGGGGTTGGTAAGAGAACTTATTTTGAAACGAGACCCAGAACCGCAGAGCCCCTATGTGTCCTGGTGACATCGTCCAGATGAACGATGTATATGGTGGAGGATTTTCTTGGCTGCCATTACTGAAATGGGTGAACACCATCCACTCTATGGACTCATTTAGCTTCCAGGCTTGATATACAGAGAGTGTTACTCTAAAATTCAACTCTCCTGGCCTTTTAGCTTATGCAAAAATAAAAATAAAAACCAGCTCGTCTTCTGGTATCAAAACTTAAAACTTCCCAAATAATGAAACGGGCTTCAACTATGCTTATAATATTTTTCTCAACGTTGGAAAATTGCAACAGGAAAACCTTCATGGACAGTCTCATTCCAGAGCTATTTTCCCCTAGGCTTTTTGTTTCCATCACATTCTTATTTGGAAGTTCATTTAAATTTGTGGCTCAATGAAACGCAAAAGCAAATGCAATTCTCTTCAGTAATAAGTGTTACGGGATTTGGGTTCCCACAAAGAAGCTAGGACTTACGTAAAGGTGGCTTAAGAAAGAATTACAGAATTTTAAAACATCCCTGAAAGACACCTTTCAGGCTCCAAGAGGATTCAAATTCAAGATGAAAAGCTGGAACACATTTTCTATATGCATATGTTTTGGAATCTGATTCACCCAAATGTGGGGAAAAAAAATCTCTCCAATTTCCAAAAATAGCTCCCCACATTAACTGTCCATCTGTGCAATTAGTAAGTCTGATTCATCACGCTATCCCCTTAAGATGTGTGCAATTTATTGGCTATTAGTTATACTGCAATAATAAAGAAAACGTTAAGATTCAAACAATACATCATTTGTTCATAGTAGAAGTCTGTCTGAAACTCCAGGATCTTTTCCGGGCTCCTGCAGCCAACTTGGAAGCGAGAGAGGTTTCGGCTCCAATTGTGGTCTTCCAAATATTTGTGTTGTGGTGGGCTGCGACCCTATTTTGAATCTTCCCTGAAAATGCGCTTATGTGAATTCCTAAGGTTTCAAAACATCACATCCCTCTGGATCTCATATCATCCACTGGGATAGTGTCACGTGCTTATGGAATGTAAAGTTTTTATTTTTAAAAAATAGTGCAAATTACAGAAAATAGAACACGGATAATGCAACGCCCGTAGCACGCATCTACCATGAATAGATTTATGCATTAAATTTGCCCTTGAAATTTTTATATTAGAAATCCTATTAGGGGTGCCTGGCTGGCTCAGTCAGTTAAGCATCCGACTCCTGGTTTTGGCTCAGGTCATGATCTCAGGGTCATGGGAGTGAGTCCCACATTGGGCTCCGCAGGGAGCTTGTTTCAGATTCTCTCTCCCTCCCCCTACTTCTCCCCTACTTATGCTCTCTCTCTCTCTAAAATAAATGTTATTTACTCCATTCGTTTCCATTGCTGAGATTAATTTATTTCTTCCATGTTTTATCACGTTTATGTCTACTGTTAATTTTGTCATTTTTTATATGATGTGACGTGCATGTTTTTTTAACCCAATTTTCTTTTTTATATCTCTTTGTTTTGTGGCTGCCTCTCGGATTGACAACATTTTTGTTACTTTCCCTTCCATCGCCTTGTAATTTTATGCTCATTTTGCATTCTTTGGTGTTGAATCCTACAATTCTAATATGTGTGTATAGAACATGGAGGGTCAATCCGTATCTCCAACTTCCTCCCGAAGAAGCTCTCAAATACTTTACATGCTATTTCAGGGCTCACATTCCACACATTCTTTCATGATACGTTAAACGCAACCACTTTCTGTATTCCACAAAATTAAAGTTATTTTGAGTACTGGAGTAATTGCTTTGTGGGTCACATTGCTTGTTACATGATGCTGTATTTTACTTCTAAACCTCGTTGTCATATTCTCGATGTATATTCTCTGCAAATTCTTTTTGCTGTAGTCATAAGAAAGACACACTCAAGGGCTTCTCTGCAGACATTGCATTGGGTCCCAGATCTTGAATATTTTAATATGGCATTGAATTCCAGGTTGACGTTTATCTCTACGAACATTGTTCAAGATACCTACCACGTTCTGAGGGAAATTACGCACGCTTTTATTTCTTTCTATGTGATTGGTTTTTTGCACAAAGTTTTTGTTTCCCCTGACAGTCTGGACAGTGCTGTAGCTTGCTTTTCTTCCCTCCTGGCATTTGGAATTACCCTTTCTTGCTTTTTTTTTTTTAAGATTTTATTTATTTATTTGACAGAGAGACAGAGCACGCAAGCAGGTAGAGTGGAAGACAGAGGGAGAGGGAGAAGCAGGCTCCTCACTGAGCAGAGAGTCTAAGGCAGGACTCGATTCCAGGACTCTCGGATCATGACCTGAGCTCAAGGTAGATACTTAACCAACTGAGCCACCCAGGAGCCCTTCCCTTTCTTGCTTTTGAGATCGATGATGGTTTAGACCTTTTTTTTAAAATCTAGGATGTGTGTGTTTGCAGGTGTGGAAGGAGGGGAAAACTGAGGTTATGATTTCTGTTCTTGTTTTGTTTTGACTTCATGAACATGAATCTGAGCATGAATGCATCATATAATAGTTAAAGCTGTGTTTTTGATGCGATGCAATCATTTCTAGGAGGTTATATAGGGAATGCATTGATAGTGAGCAAAGGGGGAGGAACCTAACGTCTGGTATACTAATTCTTTAGTAAAATTTAGCAATTACGATGTTTAAAATTAGAGATGTTTGAGCTGAGCGGTGTGCAGGAAAGAATGAGAACAAGTCGAAGCAACAGGAGTGTGCTGACTGACAGAGACGTTTGTGAATGGAATCACGCGTGAATGGCTCGTCGTGGGAGCAAGGGAGGCGAGTGGGAGGCTGCTAACGGTTGGGTAGCTTCCCACATTCCCATGATGTTCCCAAAGCATGGGACCGACACAAACAGTCACTGTGAGCCTTAGGGGGAAGAACGTCCTTGTGCGGCATATCATCTTATTATAATACCTACTACCGTGTTCTGATTTATTTGCAATTTCCAAGGAGTACCACCTTCTGTTACGTGTTCCAAAGGAACCAGTGGGAGACGTTTGCAGCGGAAAGTTTGGCAGATAGTCCAATAAAAAGAAAGAAAGAAAGAAGAAGAGTTTCAAACTTCTGCATCGTTGAAAAGAATGTGTCACTCCCCGTAAGCAGGCACGTGCATGGGTGCGTGCACGCGTGCACACACGTTATCAGAGATGTCGCCAAAGTAAGGTGTGTAATATCTCCTAGGTTAGAAATCAAAATACACTCCCGAATCGTCATGATCATTATTTTTCCAGGTGCGAACTGGACAGTAAACACCTCCGTAACACTAATTGTTTCCTTCAACACCGCGGATAAAAATTCTCATTCCTAAGTAATTGACATATGGTAGTTTTTCGATTAATATTCCGTATCACGTGTTAAAACGAAGATGAGGTAATTGTTTACTTAAAAATTTAATGGGTTTCTGGGACAACGGTCGAAGGAGTGGGTGCATAATTTCTGAAGACTTCTGAGTCCCCACATGGGAACAGAGGAAGTAAAGAGCAAACGGCAAAACGCACAGAAAATATTTTAACAAAAGTAGGCAACAAGGCATCCGAAGACCACAGCCAGCATACACGATGGGTGCTGATGTGGTTCTTCCATGCTTTTAGAAACGAAACTCCACAATCATGAGTATACGTCCAGGAGGACGTGCTTTCCACATCTGCTTGTTGGATTCTTTGCAAACCAGAGCCAGGTCTGCAGACACCCAGCTTTTAGTCATTGGGCTAACCGACTGACTTTAAAAATACAGTATCAATTTAAATCACAATCCCTAATATCTATCTCCCATATTCAGATGTTGGCTGCCACTTTATGATTCTATTACACAATAAAGTATGTAAAATACATCCCTTACAGCTAGTTTTAATTTTTTTAACATGTTAATTACATGGGTAGACTGTGTGTTCATTGAGAGACATCCCACAAGTCCACCCCACAGTGAAAGGATCTAACATTCCTCAATGAAAAACTGCCGGGCGCCCCTAGGGTATTAATATAAAATGATCAGGCTTAATATTTCTAGAGTACTCGCTCTCAGTAAGACAAAAGAATTCACTGGAATGAGGAAGTGCTCATGGGAGATGGACATTATGGATTTCTGGACCCTCAACAGGGAGCTCTAAGGATCTCCATTGGCTGTGAATCCATGGTTTCTTTTTCCTGAATTTGCTTTACTAGTGGGAGAGAACAATTTCAGAAAACTGACGAAGAATGATTAAAAAAAAAGTATCCATCAACGAAAATAAGGCATTTTAAGATCTTACTCCAGAGATACTCAGTAAAATTGGTTGACCTAATTCACCTATTAGCAACTTAGTTATTATTTGAAAGACAGAAATAGTTGCCCAATTGGTAAAGAAATGAGTGGTATGAATGCTTTCATTATGTATGGGCTCACTGGTGATGAATAGGGAGGCGTTTTAGCTCTTGGAGGCAAATAGAGGAATTTATTAGATTTATCATAATGTCTTTTATAGTTGAATAGAGGATAGTATAGAAAGCACTGGAATCAGGACATGGTGGCATGAAAACTTCAAAACCATGCACGTAGACGGAGTGACATTTCTCAGAGAAGAGGTGCAGCATTGCAGAATGCTTTGGTTAAGATGGTTGTGACCTTCCAAGTTCATCCATGGAAGCCCTCCCCCCCAGGGGGATGGCAGTAGGAAGTGGGCCTTTGGGATGGGCTTAGTGTGATGTGAGATCATGAGGGTGGAGTGCCATGATGGGATCAGGTGGTATTGAGATGAAGAAGGAATCTAGGGGTTCTTCTGGTGGATCTTTGAGTGAACTGGGAGATGAGGGGTAGATACAGGTGGATAGCAAGAACACAGGTGGGCATTATTTTAGCCTTTGGAGGTCCTACAAGTAGGTTTTCTGATGTAGGAAATCAGGAAAGATTGGATCAAGCTATATCCAAGATCACTGTGATCTAAGGCAACCAAACTCTTGACATCGCATTGGGTTAGAATTCCTGCCCCCAAGTCCCGGGATGAACTACACTCTTACTTCCGACCCGGATACAACTTGGAAGGCACCAAAGCTTTCACATAGCTGTCCTTCCATTTCTAGGGAATCTGTTCCCCACAAAGGTATTGAAATGATCTTGGAGCCATCACTCTCCTGTTCAATGGTCCCCACACTTGAAATGATTCTTTAACATTTTAAAACTAGTACAGTGATGTTTCTCCTCTACCTGAAATCACTCATGGGATCCCCATGGCGTCTGATATAGAACATGAACCCCATCCGTACTCGCCACCAACTTCTGCTCCTGCTGTTTTCTATTCCTGGATCATTCCCAAATAATCCCACTGTTTAGATCCCCCCAAATGCATGGTGTCCCTCAGCATATGTGATCCTCTCAACCTGGACTGCCCCATCTTCTTTTGAAATGAACGTGGTGGGAAGCAAGTTTTTCTTTGCATCCTAGTTCACATGCTGCCTCTCCCAGGAAGCCTTCCCTGAGCTGTGGGATAGACTCTCCTTAATCCCTTCTCTGTATTTAAGTCTGCTCCAGACTTACAAGGTGATTGAGTTGTTTTGGACGCACGCCTCTCCTGATGGACTGGCTTGCCTTGAATTTTTTCTTATTGAATTTTGTTTTTGAAACACGTGACATTTCTTGGCCCATAGAAGGAAGGAGGGAGAGTAGAGAGAAGGGAGGGAGGGAGGAAGAGGAGGAAGGAGGAAGAAGGAATGAAGGAAGGAAGAGAAGGAGGGAGGGAGGAGAAAGGAAGGAAAGGAGAAAGGAAGGACGGAGAGGAAAAAGAGGGATAAAAAACAAAATGGGAGGTTTTCTTTAAATGGCGTAAATTATATGTGAGGGGTATAAAGTCATAAGATCTATACTGAAAATTAAAATAAAATGGTTATGTCATCACCCTCGCAAGTAGAAATGATCCAAAACATAGAGTCAAATACAAATTGATTTATGAGGGCACTCGACCTCTTAGATTTAACATTTAAGTAAGTGGTCTTGACCATCTTATGTTGAGGGTCCTGTATATACTTATTTTTCCACATATTCCCAAGAACAGATCCAAAATGAAAAGAGCACCACCTTGATTTTTCATGTGTGATCCCTCAGCTTCCCGCACGTCTCCAAAATAGTCTGCACCTTCTGACACCTTTCTCTCCTCCTTCTTGGATTTGCATCTCTCGTGTGAGCCTTGCACATGGCACCCCGTAATCTCCGAAACCCTTTGGTATGGAACTTTACTCCTCAACTTGCTTACGTTGGTAAAACAAGCTAATGAATTCTTGTTGAAATGAATTGAATACTTATATAGGAATTTTTATTAGAAGGTTTTATAACAAGATCTACAAATCACTGTTATTATGGGTCATTTGCTGGGGTGCAGGAATAGCTCCATAATGTGGAAATGGATCTTATAATGATATCTTCTCAAATGATGCTGAGTCTAATATTTTATTTCTATATAATATCTCTCATTGGGATGAATTTTACTTGCTTTATGAATATAAAATGAGGACATTGGAGTGCCAAAGAGCATGAACTTTTAAAGTCCACTGACCATGTTCAATCTAGACACTATTTTCAGTGGATTGTAATCCTGCTCACAACTATTTCTCTGAGCTTCAATCACCCCATCTGTAACAAAGGCGATAATGCTGGTGAGCTCATGGAAATCACATCAACATTAAATGAGATACGATTTCCAAAATCTTGGTTATTCAATAGGGTTTAGTCCTCTTCCCTGTGCTCCCTAAGTTACAGATATCCTTATCATAACATGCTAATTTTAATGTCTCTACACAACCAATATCATCCTGTTTCTTGCAGAATCCCTTGCTCTAGACACTGCTCTCATAATTGTTTCAATTGCCCGGGAATGCATTCTTATTAGTTTGCAATTTTAACTTTATAAAGCAAACACTATTTAATTATCCTTGCTTTTCCTTCTTTTGAAACTCAAATAAGGATCAACTCTCATCAAATGTTGCTTCCTTATCCTAGATGTCTTTTAAGAAATAGCTATTATCATTAATTGGTGTACACACACACACAAACGTGTGTGCTTTGCTGATAATATTACATGTACTAAATAATATAGTTTGGAGATGTAAGATAGTACATACAAAGAGATATCATGGTTATCTGTGTTGTATATTATAAATAATCATGTTTACACAACTATCTCCCTACTAAGAGACATTGAGATTGTCTAAAATATTTTGCTATTATACACAGAGCCCTATATGAACAGCCAATTAAAGGACAGTTAGGTTTCTCCTTGGTCACCTGCAACACTTGATTGCCGCCTTACGGTGCTCATTAAAGGAGGTTTTGATTTTAATTGCAAATTCCAATTGCTTGTCTATTGTAAAAAAATGGCTATATACAATAATCTTTGTCATGAGACTTTGCTGCAATCCCTTATTAGTTCCAGAAGTTTTTGTTGATATTGATTCTTTGGCATTTTCTGCTTAGACAATCATGTCATCTATTTAAGAAAAAAAATGAGAGTTTTATTTCTCCTTCCCCAACTGAGTAGCTTTTCTTTTTTCTTTTCTTGTCTTATTACATAAACTAGGACCTCCAGTATGGGGTTATATAAGAATGGAGGGAGGGGACATCCTCTTCTTTTGCCTTCTTTATGAGAAACTGGACATTCTCTTAAAGAAGGCTGTTTGTAGATATCCCGTGTGAAGTTAAGGAAATATCATTCTTGTCTTAGTTTGCTCGGTGTTGTTATTGTGAGTTGGATTTTATCAAATGGATTTTTGTGGGATAACTGATACAATCATGTGACTTTTCTTAACACTGCTGATTACGAAAATTTATTCTCAAGTGTGGAGGCAGGCTGGCATACAGTATACATCTTGCCTTATCACTGTGTATATTTATTTTTACATATTATAGCAATCTATTAGTTAATATTTATGTTGAAGATTTTTGAATCAATGTCTTTGAAAGACATTGGCCCCTCGTTTTCCTCTGTTGTAATGTCTGTATCTGGTGTTTGTAAGTTAGGGTGATGCTGGCCTCATAGAATGAATTAGCAAGTGTTTTCTTTTGGGGTACCTGGGTGGCTCAGTTGGTTGGGTGTCTATGACTCTTGATTTTGGCTTGGGTCATGATCTCAGGGTCAGGAGAGAGAGCCCCATGTCAGGGTCCACACTCAGTAGGCAGTCTACTTGAGATTCTTTTCCTCTGCCCCTCATCCCACTTGTGCTTTCTCTATATATAATTTTTTTTTTTTTTAATTGAAGAACTGTTTTCTTTTTTGGGGAAGAGATTCAGAAAACTGGCTTTGTTTGGTCTGTACTGAATTGTATCTCTCAAACTTCACTGGTTGAACTCCCAATGTCCAATACCTATTTGTGACTATATTTGGAGATAAGGTCCTTTATGCGACTGAGTTAAAATGAGGTCATTAAGGGGGTCCTTCAAACTATAGGACTCGTATACCTTTAAGAATAGATGAAGACACAGACACAGACAGAGGGACGACCACATGAGGATACAGACAGAACACGGCTTCTACATGCCAAGGAGAGAGGCCTCAGGAGAACCTGGACTTGCTGACTCCTGGATCTCAGGCTCCCAGCCTCTAGGACAGGGAGAAAATAATATCTGTGTTGAAGACATCCGTCCTGTGGTACTTTGCTTGACAGCCCTAGAAAACTGATACATTTTTATCCCTTAAAGGTTTTCTAGAATTCTCCAGTGAAATGGTGTGGCCTCATGAATTTTTAGGCGGGTCATTTATTACTGATTCAGTTTCCTTAATGTAAATAGGCCTATTCAAATTACATATTTCTCCTTGTATGAGTTTCAATAGTTTGTGTCAGAGAATTGGTCTGTTCCTTGTAAATTATCAAACGTGTGGGCTGAGAGTTCCTCATCATATTCCCTTGTTATATTTTCATGTCCATGGGATCATTAGGGATGGCTTTTTTCCGTATGTGGAATTACTAAATTGTGTCTTCTCTCTTTTTTGCTAAGTTTGCTTACCTTGAGGTTTATCGATCTTATTGGTCTTTTCAGATACCCTGTTTTTTTTGCTTTGTTGATTTTTCTCCATGGGTTTCTTGCTTTTTAATTTATCGATCTCTCCTCTAATTTATATTCTCATTTTTCTTCAATTTGTTTTAGATTTCAATTCATCTCCTTTCTATACTTTCCTAAGGCCAACACTTAGGTTATAGATTTTGCATTTTTCTTCTTTTCGAATATATTATGCATTCAATGCTTTACAATTTCCTTGCAGTACTGCTTTTACTACATTCCACCTGTCTCAATAAGCTGGTTTTCCCCCCATATGTTGTCCAGGAGTCTGTGGTTTAATTTCCAATTATTTGGGGATTCTTCATCTACCTCTTATTGATTTGTAATTCACTTCCATTGTGGGCTGAGCACATATTTCATATGATTTTGTTCTTTCAGATTTGATAAGTTGTGTTTCATCATCCAAAATGCATTCTGTTGGCACATATTCCATATGAACTTGAGAAGAATATGTCTTCCGCAGCTTTCGGAGTATTCTGTAAATGCCAATTAGATCAAGTTGACTGACGGTGACACTTCAACCATGTACTCATGGATGTTGTGCCTGCTGGATTTATGGGTTACTGGTGAAGGTAAGTTGGGGTCTGTAACCATAGAGTGGGTTTTCCTATTTTTATGAGTTTTTATAAGTTCTCTAAGTTTTTACCTCATGTATTTTTATAGTGTGGTGCTTTGGCAGATACAGATCTATGCCTGATATGTCTTCATGAGGAATTGCCCCCTTTCACTTATATATTGCCCATTTTTATTGTTGATAATTTTACTTGTTGTGAAGGCTGATTTGTCCGAAATTAATATATCTACACCAGATTAATTTCAATTCGTGCTAGCATGGCATATCTTTCTCCGTCCCTTTATTTTATCCTACCTATGATTTCATATTTAAAATGGGTTTCCCTTATTTATTTTTTTAAAAGATTTTATTTATTTATTTGACAGAGAGATAGCCAGCGAGAGAGGGAACACAGCCGGGGGGGTGGGAGAGGAAGAAGCAGGCTCCCAACAGAGGAGCCCAATGTGGGACTCGATCCCAGAATGCCAGGATCATGCCCTGAGCCGAAGGCAGACGCTTAACGACTGAGCCACCCAGGCGCCCCAAAATGGGTTTCCTTTAGACCACACACATATATGTGTGTGTCCTTTAAAAATTAAATACACAATCTGCCTTTTAATCTTTCTATTCCACATTAATGATTAATTATTGATATAGTTGGATTAATACCTACCATATTTGTAAATACCCTATTTATTGTACTTGTTCTCTTTTTATTCCCCTTATTTTCAGTCCTCTCATTTTTTCCCCTTATTTTTCTGCCCTCTCTGTTTTTACTTGAAGATTTTTTTTTTTTTAAGATTTTATTTATTTATTCGACAGAGATAGCCAGCGAGAGAGGGAACACAAGCAGGGGGAGTGGGAGAGGAAGAAGCAGGCTCACAGCAGAGGAGCCTGATGTGGGGCTCGATCCCAGGTCGCTGGGATCACGCCCTGAGCCGAAGGCAGGCGCTTAACCACTGTGCCACCCAGGCGCCCCTACTTGAAGATTTTATCTTGTTTGTTTATTTTGGGAAGGGGAGGGAGAGGGAAAGAGAATCTTAAGCATGCTCCACACCCAGCACAGAGCCCAACACGGGGCTCAGTCTTACAACCCTGACATCATGATCTGAACTGAAATCAAGAGTCAGATGCTTAATGAACTGAGCCACCCAGGTGCCCCTTTACTTGAGGATTTTAAATTATTCCATTTTGACTTTCCTCTGAGCATAGAAATAATACATTACTATTTGCCTCAGTATTACCTGTTTTTAATCTAATGTAACTCCCTTTCCAATACCACTGTCTGCTTCAAGAGTCATGTAGATAGACACCTCGTCATGCAGACAGGCTGGGCTAACAACTTCCGCAGAGCAAGGTGTTAATGCTGAAGAAGTCCAATTTGTGAATTGTTTTTAAAAAATGAAAATCAACACATGATATTCTACTAGTTTCAGGTGTGAGTTGTTTCTTTTGTGGGGGCTTTAGGCATCAATTTTGCTCTAGATCCTGAAGATTTTCTATTTTTTTTCTAAAAAATTTGTAGTTTTATGTTTTACATTTAAGTCGATGATACATTTTGAGTCAATCTTTTTTTCCTGGGGGAATATAATTTTATTTCAAATCTACATTTTCTATCAAGTCTTTAAAAACATGGGATGATTACTCTTTAAAATCAAACTGTTTTAGGATACCTAGTGAAATAAAAATAACTTTCTTTAAAAAAAATGTGGTTTTTTTTTTTTTTACTTTGGCAAGAATATTTAACATGACATCTACCATGTGAGCAGGGTTTTAAATACAGTACACTTATCTATAAGTTCATTCATGTTGTCTTATGTTGCAGGACATCCTTCTTTTTGAGGCTAAATATTCCATTGTACGCACAGTCCACATTTCTTTATCCTTTCATCTACTGATGGTGTTACTGTGAAGAACATACCTTATTCTCTCCATCTTTTCTTATGCATTGTATTTATTTTATTGTTTTCTTCTTAGCTCATGTTGTCGAGTCCATTTAGAAGATCTTTTTTGGGTCTAAAAGATACATTATGATATATATCTCACATCCTTTGATTGAGAATACTTTTGATGTCCTCTCTTTTGATTTCCACCTTAAATTATTGAGCATTTAAAAGTGTAGTTTTAGAATCCAAGTAAGATAGTGTTTGGGTAGACTTGGTTTTTCAATTACTATTTTATTACATTAGGTTTAGTAAACCTGATACGCATGGTACGAATATGTTAAAAGGCACCGTAAGCTAGAACATGGTCTGTCGATGTCACACATGTCTGTTCAGAACAAAAAATTCTCCTTGTATCATGCTTATTTATTTATTTTTAAAGTTTTTTTTTAAGATTTTATTTATTTATTTGAGAGACAGAGAGCACGAGTGAGGGAAGGGCAGAGGGAAAGGGAGAAGCAGGCTCTCCACTGAGCAAGGAGCCTGACGTGGGGCTCGATCGCAGAACCCTGGGATCATGACCTGAGCCAAAGGCAGATGCTTAACCAACTGAGACACCCAGGTGCCCCAGTATCTAATGTTTGTTTATTCATTACACTTACTAATTTCACTATGTCCTTAGTCTTTGACCTATTGGTATGTAGGTATTCCTGTGAATTTTTAATTTCTTCTTATAATGACTTGAGCTTTAAAACTATAACTCTTTTACCTATTCCCAAGTTTTCCATGAACCACAAGAAACAGTCCTCTTTATGTGTATGAATTCTTTTCACCTTGGATTCACTTTTTCTTATTTTAATGTTAAACCAATTGTCTTTTTGGTGTATTTATCTAGGGTACACACACACACACACACACACACACATATATAGGATATATATATATACATATATAGGATATATAATATATGTAATATAAATCTAGGTTATATAAATAAGTCTAGGATATATATACATATTATAAATGTTCTGCATAATTTTGCTCAAGGCATATCTTTTACAACTGGCACACATGCAAATATAATTTGTTATTCAAAATGGGAATATAGCAGACATAAATAAAAGTATTGATTACAGAAGACTACCTTACAATTAAGAACATCTATTCACCAAAGGACAGTATTACGTGAAAAGACAAACTGTTTTGTAGTGGGAATAGATATTGAAACCATGCGTGACTGACAAAAGTGGTCCTCCAAGGATATAAAGAAAGTGAAAAGATTTTCATTAAATACATTTTTGACGTAGATGCCCACTCCTAAATCACAATTACTGTCTTAGATTAGATTTTCTGTTTATACAAAAATGTACGAAATCTGTTTAAGATTTCCAAAGTTAATTTTATAAGAATATTTAACTGTTACTGAGTAAAGAGCCAGTCTTTGCTTTTTAGCAGATATATCTTTTATATTTTTAAAGTTAATTTTTATAAGAATATGTAAGTTTATCTGTTCCCAAGTAAATAGTGTTTGCCTTAACTTGCTGGTCTCTGCACTCCTAATGCTACCACAGCAGGGAAGGACTTTATCATTATCTGTCCTGGCAGCTTGCCTAAATTAAATGCTCTTCAATTAAATCTTTCACTAATTCAATAACATTTAAGGAACTATGTGTAAATTTCAGACATTTGTTTAGCTGTTAGGGATGCATCACAGGGGGGAGAGAAATGACAAAGACCCCTGCATTTATGGAAATTGCTTTCGAGTTAGTAGACCCACAGAGTATAATAAATACATGACCTAGTACTTTCAGAGGAGGAAAGAGCTAGGGAAAAATAAAGAAGACAGAACAGGCTATGAGTGATCAAAAACACAGGGGAGGGGAGGTGTCACGTTTTAAAATTGGATGATCGGAGCAGTGTCTCCAAGGTGGAGGGTTTTGAGCAGGGTTTGGAAGCAGTGAGAAAGCCGAATATTGTTCCGTTTGAGAGGGCTGATACTTCCAGGAAAAGGATTAGTTAAGAGAAAGCCCTGAGGTGCAAATCATCCAGCCATATTGGTGCAACAGCATGGATCTCAGTGCAGCTGACCAAGTAGAACCCCAAATGGAAGTGGGGTTCCTACACAGAAGGGGCCAGATTATGCCAGCGCTGTGGTCACTTTGAGGACTCTGGCTGTTACTCTAAATGAGAAACGAAGCCCTACAGCACTCTGAGAGGAGGAACAGAGACACCCTGTGTTTTCTCAAGAGGAACACTGGCCACAGTGTTGGGAATAAAAAGAGATAACAGTGAAGAGAGAGAGGCCAGTTAGGTTGTTGCATGGGACCAGCAGGAACCCATGGATGGTTCTACCAAAGTGAAGCAAGAGGGCGTCCATCCTGGGTGTGCCTTTAGGGGTGAGTAACCGAATGTAGTGTGCAAATGAAAATGCGAAATGAGCAAGGACCCTGAGGGTTTTGCCTGAGCATCTGAAATGATGGAATAAAGAAGCATGGAAACATGGCAACAGAGCAGGTGAGAAGGTGAGAGAGTTGAGCATACGATGTCCACTGGGCAAGAAAATGGAGACGTGGAGGAGACAGTTGGGCTCACAGCCAGGAGTTGAGGAGAGAGGTCTACTCAAGAAGAGGAAATGGGGGAGAAGGTAGCATGCAAATGCCATTTAAAGACATGATCCTTGGTGAGATGGCCAAGGAAGGGAAGATAAATGGAACGAAAGGAGAAGAAAATCAAAAGGAAAAAAAGAAGAAGAATATAATGTCCTGGACATTACATGTATTCGTTTTGTTCATCAGGAAATCTAGGCACCTAGAGGAATGTGTTGCAGAGGTGGGTATACCATAAATGCTTGTTGAATCCACATGAAAAAGACAAATTTGATGCTGGTGATTAATAAGGGCATAGTGATATAGACAGCTGTGCTCCTTAACATTCAGTCACATGGCATAAGAAATCATTCCGAGCTTTATGTTGGTAGTTGTGAAATAAAGATGGGCAAGCAAGTGTGAAGGTCAAAACGCATATCTGCAAGTCTGCTGAATGCATTCAAATTTAACTTTATTCTCTCCTTTCAGATCAATGCAAAAAAGAGCTCTCGTATCTTGTAGGTTAAAGGAAGGAAGGGTTTTGCTTCCACTCACGCTAGGATTCTTCATGAACGTGGACAGCTCTTGAAGGTCAACCGCCTTGTAGTTGAGCCAAAGTAAAGATGCCATGGCAACCAAGGACAGCTTGCAGCTCTTGTCGCTGGATAAATAGTGTTCTTGAGAAACGCTGTCTGCAGATTTAAGAACTCTGAGACGGAAGTAACATAGCAGGATAAAATTTCCAACCAGATACCCATTCGATGTTGCATTCCTACAGCCACTAAAGATCGCCAGTATCGTGTTACAAATGTATACATGGACACGCACAAAAGGAGAGTGATTATAACTGTTTCCTGTTATTGCACACGAGTAAATGTGTCTAATAGATGGGAAATCAAGTACTGAGAGGTTAACCGTACAATGTGCAAGAAAGTCTTGGGATTAAAATCCATGTGTCCTCATTTCGCCTTCAGTAGGCAGCTTGTCACAACTTTATCTATATTCAGAGCAAAGTTTGTTGCAGAGAAAAATGAATGGATGATAACATGTATTGCAGAGCAAGCCAGTAAGGAAAAATTATCTTCTTGTACTTCCAGAAAAGAAAGAGAAAGGAAGGGAGGGAGACAGGAATTCAACAGTACACACACATGATTTCTGAATGATTATTGAAATATGCAAAATATTCATTCGGTTCAAAAAATAGATCGGTTCCAAATTTATTATAAATGTAAATGTTACCAACATTTATGAATAAAGCCATTTTGGGTACTCAGTTAAATTGGAGATGATCGGCTGGGATGTGTGGCTGGCTCAGTCAGTTAAGCAGCTGCCTTCGGCTGGGTCCTGGGATCAAATCCTACATCAGGTTCTTTGCTCAGTGGGGAGTCTGCTTCTCCATCTGCCTACTCTGCCTGCAGCTCCCCCTGCTTGTGCACCCTCGCTCTCTCTCTCTCTCTCTCACAAATTAAATAAATAAATAAATAAATAAATAAATAATAAAATGTTTTTTAAAAAGTTGGAGATGATCGGAAGTCAGCATGAAACTCATTCAAAGATAAGTATGAAGTTTTATCAACCACTGACATCTGGTAACATTAAACCCAGGACAGAAGTATTGCCCTCACCAAAAAAGCCAAGCCAGGTGTTCCTGAGCCAAGACTCTGAAAATCTTTCTTTCCTTTTTTTTTTTTTTTAAGATTTATTTATTTATTTGAGAGTGAGAGAGCACAGGGGGAGAGGGAGAAGCAGGACCCTGGGATCATAAACTGAGCTGAAGGTACACTCTTAACTGACTGAGCCACCCAGGAGTCCCAATACTCTGAGAATTATAATGAAGACATACCTCTGATGAAATAAGCATCCTCCAGAACGAAGTAAAATAAAAATTTTACTCAGCTAATATATCTAGCTGTAGCCTGTAGCAGAACGATATATCAAACAAAATTTGTGTGACAATATTATTTGTAAATAACGATGTGAAAAGCCTAAAAAATAAAAGGCTCTCCATTTGACATACATTGTACATTAGTCATATTAGCCATGTGATCAAGAAGGTATTATCGCAAGACCATTAGACTCATGTGGGGGAATAAAATATTCAAATATATTACATACGTATGTCAACAGTTTCATGCAGCTGAAGTTGTGCAGGAAATAAATACCATTAAAATGTCATTGCCAACTATCTATTAGCTTTACAGTTTCTAAGATTCTTAAATATCACTGTCTTTCCAAAATTTTCTCAAACGTAATTTTTGGTGTACCCTAATCCTTTAAAAGGAAACAAAATTTGATGACATCGAGGCAAATTAATTAATGAGTTGATTTCTGTTCCATGCACAGTTTGGTGGATATTTTAGATAAAATAGAGCATCTAGAAATTCATGCCAAAGTTAAAACAAGTTAGTGTATGATGGACTCCTGCATATCTGGATATGTATAATGGTAAATGAGTAACCACTTAGGAAAAAAAAAAGGATTCCTACCAATGCTCTCTCTGTATCTGTCAACCAATAGGTAAATCCAATAGCTCACATATTTCAAAGTAAAAAAGAAAATAATACAGTACCAGAAAAAAGGCTGGGAAATTTTTGGTTGAATAATCTCAGAATGATAAGTGTTTTTTTCTTAAGATTATATTTATGTATTTGAGAGAGAGAGCACGAGCACAAGAGGGTACTTGAGATATACATATATAAATTATTAACAGGAAAAGCCCAACAGAAAACATGGATGACAAACATCAATAGATCACTCACAAAAATGCTATTTAATTTATGAAGATATGTTAATCTTATATTAAAAGAAATGTAAATTAAAATTAAAACATTAGCTCATTAGATTGGAGAAGATGACAAAGTTTGACAACACTCACCAAATCCACCCCACCCCCTGCTTGCACACTCTCTCTGAAAACAAACAAACAACAACAACAAAAACAAGACAAAAAAAAAAACCCAAAAAACTGTGTAGCAGGTCAGCTGAGCCAAGCGAGCCTTGTGTCTCTTGGGATGATTTCTGGAAGCTATGCCCAGCACCTGCCCCTCACACTTCATTGTCCAGGATGAGGTTCAGATGGGCATGTCTAGCTTTTGGGGAATCTGAGCAGGTGAATATTGATATCTGGACTTATTGCTTTTCCAAATAAATTTGGTATTGCATAATGGTTTCTTAAATAGATCCACGAAAAAAGCAAAGAGAACCAGAGGCATTGTGTAAATAGTGCACACACACACATGCTCATATATCCATGACACAATCAATGAATGTATGAGAAGACACTTGCAAAAGTGAAAAAAAAAAAAATCTCAATCCAACCTAAGCACTCAAGTTACTCAATGAAACATTTTTATTTGGTTTGCTGCAAAATGTATTTCAAATAACAATTAAAGTAAAATTCAGTATGTCCCAAAGTTTAAACTAAGAACAAAATTTCCTCACCTGTCAAGTTTATCCAGGCAAGGTGATTAGCACACGGCTCAGAACTTGTTGGAAATGAAAACCATTTTAATTGGTGTATAATAAACGTTAAAAGTGCTCCCATGCGGAAATGCCTTGATTAAGCCAAGGCATACTTATTATTCAGTGTCTGGCTTTGAATGTTGACTCTGCAACATTTCCCTTCTTTTTTGTCTTCAGATTCACAACATTTTGTGGGTTCTGGTCTTCCTCTCAAAGCAAAGAGGAAATACAACGTGGAAACCAGGAGTAAAATCTGGTTTTATAGTTGTAGATAGGGTGGAAATATCCACATTGTGATTCAGATTTTTATGCAAGGGAGAATTGGTCTTTCATGAACCAATGACTCTACTTTTTCTGAATTGTCTACACTATTATTTAAATCTGAACATGGATAAGGTCCTGCACTCATAGAGAATGCAACAGGCAAGGAGATTATATTTTTCATTTTACATCTTCACCTGGGAAAGTCCAAGGCACTAATAAGCTTTAGGAACCAGTGATAAATAAGATGCTATTTTGGCACTAAGTGACATCATCACCCCAAATTTGAGAGATGACTTGGGTTGGTGGAATGAGTAACAGCATCACAATTAGGTTGAAATGCTAGTCTGCCAACTTTTAGCCATGTGACCTTGAGTGTGTTCATCTCTCTGACACCTACTTCCCCTGTTTTTGAGGTGAGGAGGGTACTGGTATGAGAACTACTTCCTAGGATTGAGCAAAGAATTGGTTGTGAAGCATCTATACTCATCGTGACACATGGTATGAAGTCAACAAGCAATTCCTCCTTTTCCTTAAAACACAGATAGTAAGATAGGAAGAGCAGAAAGTTTCACAAGAGGAAGATGGTGTAAATGACCGTGCAGGGGGCAGGGCAGTGTTCAGAGGCCTGAATGGAGTCACGAGTGCCCTAGGGAGGGTATTACAGGAAAAGGATGGTGTGAGCCCTGGAGACAGGAAAAAGGGAAAGCCGATTTGGCGAATCATGAGGAGTGGATGTTGGTGTAGGACCGGTGGTGAGGGCGTAGATTCCAAATGCACACGGTCAATCAATTTCAAAGAACTTTGTAAGTCAAGAAAAAGTACTGATACGTCATGGGGGCTGGTTTAAGAGAACTTAAAGCATGAGCGTTTGTGTTTTTTAAGAAAGAAAACTCTTGGATATGTATTGAGTTGATGATATTGAGTCAGAAGGAACATTGATAATTTAGCATTTTAACCTTGTTATCAACTGAATGGTTTCCTTCTAAAATATAGGTTGGAGTCCTATGCCACAGCACCTGTGAATGTGACCTTATTTGGAAATATGGTCTCTGTAGATGTAATTAAGTTGTAAATTAAAAAGAGGTCCTACAGGTGTAGGGTTTGTCCTAATCTGGCATGACAGTTGTCCCTGTAGGAAGACAAGAAACAGAGGAACAGACACAGAGAGAGAAGAAGGCCATGTGAACACACAGACACAGAGGAGAAGCCATGTGGAAACACAGATAGAGATGGGAGGGATGTACCTGCAAGCCAAGGATTGCCAGCAGCCACAAAAAGCTGGAAGAATCAGGAAGGCCCCTCCCCTCGAGCCTTCAGAGAGAGCACAGCTCTGCCAACACCCTGAACCTGCTTGTCTACTGGATCTGGGAGAGAGTACGTTTCTGTTGCCATAAGCCACATGGCTGGTGGTACTCTGTCACGGTGGCTCTAGGAAACGGAAAGAGATTACAAATATTTGAGGCTAAACCAATGGAATGGACAGAATGAACATAATCATTGTGGGGACAGAGAACAAGGGATAACGTTAATGCATCATCAGAAGCTTGAATGTGAGAGGGAAGTCTCTCCCAGAGGACTGGCTGGATAATGGGGACGTGAATCAGTTCAATGACTACCGAGGGAAGAGAGGACGGGGTGGGGAGCAGATAGGAAGTACACTGTACATCATATATTTGAGCCGTCAGCAGGGAACTCTGGAAGAGAACTCCAGAAGGAAATCGAGAACACAGAAAGGAGATACAAAGGAACTCTGAAATGAATCAAAATGATACAAAGAAGAAGAGTAGCTAAGAAGCCAAAAGGGATGGGATTTCCATGAGAAAGTGTTGGTCCAGGTGTTCTAATGCATGAGGCACCTGTGTTGGGAAACCACCTCCAAGAGCCAGACATGCAAAACTCATCCCATGTTGTCCTTCTGATAGGAAGCAGTCAACAAAGCAATGTCGATTTTCTTACTCCCAACCCATCTGGGCTCAATCCTAAACGGAGTGCCAGTGAGGGCAGTGGTTACGCCATATGGCCTTTGAGATCAGCTTTGTTGCTCTGCAAATGCTGAGCCCACCTCCCTTTCCTTTCTGCTGCATTCCTAGACAGCACTTAGCGCCTTCGTGCATCTTCCGGATTACTGTCAAGGTGCAGTTGTTACAAGGGTAGTTCAGGGTTTTGTTTGACATCCTCATCATAGACTTGGCTCTCCCACTGGAGATAGCTGAGAAAGAACGGAGAGCGTGCTGTCACCTCCTCGTCTCGCAACCTCGCACAGGGCTGGTCCACAACTGCCCCGGTCTTTAACTTGTCTGCGTACATCTGGTCGACACTGTTCTACCACATACTGTTGTATTCTAAGAGTCTTGAACTATTCTCCAAATGAGCAATGCCATTCGTTTCGCTGTGAGTGCCAGAAATAATATAAACCAGACCCGATGAATAAGGCATGAGCTCTGATTTCACATCACGGTTATTTCTGGCACCGAGTGTCTGTTTGCAAATAGCACAGTGAGAACAGGTACGTTTTTGGGTTGTTGGTAATGATGACTGAATGATGAAAAGAAGTGGCCTTTAGCCTTGGAGATTCCTGGCTTAAATGTAATGTGTATAGGTCTAATACTTTAATAGCACAGACGGGACCAGGTTCAGTGGTTTGACAGAAAGACGCCTGGCTCTCTCCTTTATGTGTGTCTTGTTGTCTTTGTTTAAATAAGATGCGTTGATCATTTTGGAGATGACAGTCTTGCTTCGTGGCGGGTGACTGAGTAATGATCAGTTCCCTAAGGGAATATCATGGGTTTGTCTGAATCTTTGAATGTACGGTAAGAACCACAACTCCCGGAAATAGCCGGGACTAATGAGCTATCTGTTAGGATAGCTTAGTTCATACCACGGCGAGAGGTATTCTTCCCCATGGAAGGTGGAGGGTTTAGCAGTCGAACTCGCAAGAAAGTCTCTGGATTGCAGAAGTCTGCAGGTTAGGATGCTAATGCCTTTCTGTCCAAACTCATGTTCAAATGACAAGAAGGATAAAGCCTGGGCATGGGCAACGCTGCCTCACACAGAACCAAACGTCTTCCAGTGTCACATAAAACAGCCTTCGCGGGACATTGGAATATCCCATCAATATCAGAGGGTTTTTGATTGTGACGAGCCCCCTACACTACCCAGTCATGCTGTGGATATATATTTTTTTTTTTACTACAATCTCTACTCGTTATTTTTTAAAAATTTTTATTTAAATTCAATAGAGGGAACATATACTGTATTAATAGTTTCAGGGGTAGCATTAAGAACTTTCATTTTGAAGTCTTCTATTGCAATGGCTTTGGATGAAATATTCCCTGTCTCTTGCAGCTTCTGTGTCTCCGGGCACCCCCTGGCTTGAGGCCGCATGCCTCCCATGTCCGCCTCTGTCTTTATGTGGCTTCTCTTCTGTGTCTGTGTCTCTCCTGTTCCCTATAAGAACAGTCATTGGACTCAGGGTCCATGATAAATCCAGAACGATTTCATCCCAAGGTCTTTAGTTCTATCTGCAAAGCCCCTAATTCCAAATAAGGTCCATTCGGATGTTCTGGGTGGACGTGGATTTAGGGGGGCACTGTTTGACCCAGGAAGGCTACAGAGAGGAGTAACCCTCCAAGCAAACAGGAGTGCCTGTTGTCTGGTGGGGGAAATCAGGAGAGAATGTTCTGAGTCATGGCAGCTGTGTCTATGTGCACTCACTTCTTTGACAGAAGAGAAAACAAAGGGATTTTAATTTCTGGATTGGCCTTCTGTCTATCTTCCTAGGGGCACTGAGTCATGATACCTATTCAGTAGCCTATTAAGCACGATTGAAACATTCAGGGCGTGGGGTGCCTGGCCAGCTCATTTGGTAGAGCGTGCAGCTCTTGATCTTGGGGGTCATGAGTTCAAGCCCCTGGTTGGGTGTGCAGATAATATAAAAACAAAATTTTTAAACATGTAGGGCGGAGAACAGACAACGGTACAGAAAGGTATAAAAACATAGCAAATGGTCAATGCCATTTTGACGTTCAACTCACTTCTCCAAGATTTAGTAAGGGAAACATGAATGTTTGAAAGGAATGAACTCTATATGAATCCTTTCTCAATGCCACTTAAGGAAAGATAAGATTTACTCTTGACCATTTACCTAAAACCTGAAGTAGTTCTTTCTTTTTTTAAGATCTTATTTATTTGAGAGAGAAAGAAAGCAAACGTGAGTGGGGGGTAGGGGTAGAGGGAGAAGGAGAAGCAGACTCCCCACTGAGTAGAGAGCCCGACGCAGGAAGCGATCCCAGGACCCTGAGAATATGACCTGAGCCGAAGGGCAGGTGCGCCACCGACTGAGCCACCCAAGGATCCCTAAAACCTGCTCTAGTTGTTACGTTTCTGTTCCAGAATGTTTGGGGGACGTGCGTTTTACACGGCTTTTCCAGATACAAGTCCAAGAAAGCAAGCATGCTGATGCACTCACGGTGAAATGGACAATTGTATTTAAAACATCCTCATAAGGAGAATTAAGGATTTATTTAAAACTCCCGAAGATTTAATTATCACCACACATTGCCACTTTTGATTTCCAGTGGATATTCTGTAAATCATGCCCCGTTACTGAGCCCCCGGTCAGCCACATTATACCATAATTGATCTCTCGGGGACTGTAGTTCTATAGTCAGTTTAATGCAGCTCATTCGGTGAGCCTTGATTTATAATGCGGGCGTACGTTTTTAATGAGAAAGTGCAGACCATTTGCCGACACCCTAAAAGACAGACCTCATTAGAGAGACAGGAGGACAGAATAGCAGTGGTTAATCAAATAGAGATATACATTAGCTACAATAATCATTTTTTAATTAAATATATTCAAAGTGAAAGGACCAAGGTCAATGCAGCCATCGATGACATAATTTCTAACGAAGGAAATTATAATATTTATCAAACCACCTTAGAAGCCTGGGGACTGAGTGATGAGATGAGAAGTCACTTGATAGCGGAGACAGAGAGAGAAAAGGTATACGCCAACATGAAGAGATGAAGTGGAAACGTGTTTTGTTTTGAACGCGTGGAGATTTGGAATTCAAGTACCAAGTGGAAATGAGTACGTAATGTGCATGCATTTAAGATGAGGCCAACTTCCCTCCAAGCCCATCACGAGAGTTCCTAATTGTAGTGCCCGATTAATTACATTGAATGATGCCTGTAATGGTTGGTGTCTAGAGGTGTCACTGGTGGACCTCACAGATGTATGAGTTTAATTACCAATCTGTCAGTTTTAGACAACAAATTAAGCATTACTTAATCAAAAGACTCCAAGAGAAACACCTAGAGATCTTTATCTGTATACGTTCACACGAAAATACATACAGAAAGTGTTGGGTACCATTCGTGGTGGGTGTTCACAGAATGGCGTGAGTGAGAAAAGGGGGCACAATAATGCATTATCTCTGTAGGTACACAGCACTATATGATCTCTCAGGACTGCATCCATATTTCTGCAACGCTATTACCTAAGTATTGGGTACCAATGATGCTAATCATTGAGTTCTTTAATTCAAAAATTAGACCTAACATGTATGAGAAGAAAAACTATGTCATATTCGTGTCTGATTGACAATTTCTTTAAGTTTTAGACCCCAGGCACTATGGATAATAAAAAGCAACTATTGCTAGAAAATACTAAATGTCTGTAAAATAATCCATTTTTTATCTTTATTTTGATTTCAAGATTTTATTTTTAAGTAATCTCTACAGCCAACCCAGGGCTCAAACTCACAACCCTGAGATCAAGAGTTGCACGCTCTACCGATGGAGCCAGCCAGGCGCCCCTGGAAAATAATCCATCTTTTAACTATGACTTCATGATTCCCAAATATCCTCAACATCTTTGCTTCATCTACTGTTCATGTTAAGAGTACAAGAGCTCAGAATCAGCATTACACCAAGGTACCCCTTGAGCGAGCAATTCTATACCAAGGAAATGAAAGCACCTGCTCGAACCCTTGCACATGCATGACTGTAGCGGTATTATGCATCATAGAAAAAAGTGGACATGACCCACAAGGGTGCAGAAGAAGGGATAAAGACAATGTGGTCTATTCCTACTACAGCATATCATTCAGCATAAACAAGAATGAAGCACCACTACACTCGATGATGTGAATGAATGTGGAAAGCATCCCAGTGAGGGAAGAAGGAGGTCACAAACACCAGGTATGGTAGGATACTGTGTGTAAGAAATGTCTAGAAGCGGGGCATCCATAGGGACAGAAAGTAGCTTCAGGGCTCTGCCAGGGTCTGGGAGGAAGGTACATGGGCAATGAAGGCAAAGCGGTAGGGAGCATTATCGTGGGGGTCATGCAAACGACCCAGAATGGAACCATGGTGCTATGTTTACACTTTAAGAATATACCAAAAGCTACTGACATGCACATTGTGAAACTGAATTTCACGGCATGCAAATCAAATCTCGATTTAGAAAAAAATGCACAATGATAGAAAAGATGGGGTGAATTAAGCTGAAGTGATTTTGCAAGGTTAGAAAAAGAGGGGGATTGCGCATTTATATTGGCCTCAGTAAATAAAGAAAGCATGTTTCAACCTCAGAAATATCTTTTTTTCTCCTTTTTTTAGGGGGGGGGAGGTGCGAAGGGAGAGGGAGAGAGAATCTCAAGCAGGCTCCATGCCCAGTGCAGAGTCTGAAGCCAGGCTTGATCTCACGACCCTGAGATCATGACCTGAGTTGAAATCAAGAGCTGGATGTTCAGCTGAATGAGCCACCCAGGCACCCCTGACCACAAAAATATCTAAATAAAGAACAGTAAAATCGTCTGTAACAAGGTAATGGATGGCTGGAAAAATATGAATATTGATTTTAAGAAAGATGACAATTAGTGGTAGAAAGTATGGCACAGGAGAAAAAGGAACCTAGAACAGGCATAAAAAACAGTTAGCAGTATACTTTATGTTCGGTCTAAATACATTAGTTACACTAGATCTTAATGCTTTGACTATTACAGTTGCTATTAAAAGAAAACTATTTTCCGACTACATTAAAAACAACCAAAATCCAATTATATGCTGCTTACTGTAGCAATGTCTTAAATAGAAGGGAAACAAAATATTTTAGACTAAAAAAAATGTTAACCGGGCTGCCTGGGTGGCTCAGTCATTAAGCGTCTGCCTTCGGCTCAGGGCGTGATCCCGGCGTTGTGGGATCGAGCTCTACATCAGGCTCCTCCGCTATGAGCCTGCTTCTTCCTCTCTCACTCCCCTGCTTGTGTTCCCTCTCTCGCTCGCTGTCTCTATCTCTGTCAAATGAATAAATAACATCTTAAAAAAAAAAAAAGTTAACCAAGGCGGAAATCCAGCAAGGCAGGTTGGTATAATTATTGTAAATGTCAGACTACATAGAGTTGAAGGCAGAACTGTGCAGAAGTAAGGAGATTTTATAAGGAAAAAGGACCCATGCAGTAGAGACGTAACCATCTCAAATTCACGCACATAGAAATGAGCTCCAAAAAATACAAATGGACAGAAAGAAAGGAAAACATAAAAGATATTGAAAATTAGAGTCCGTAATTTTAGAGCACAAATCACACAACTAATACGGATTCAGGAGAAAAACAGTAAGGATACAGATGATTTGGACAATATATTAATACAAGTGGTCAGATTGATGGAAACAAATGGGAACCGTGTGTGTTCTCCTTAAACCCACCTGGAATGCTCGCCTGATTTTAGGAATCAGCTAGAATACAGTCAAGCCTGCACAATTTTCAAAGGACTGAATTTTACGGCACACATGCTCTCTGGTCTCAGCGAAATTAGGTTGGACATCCATGGCAAGAAAATAAACACGAAATTCCCAATGATGTGAAAATGAAGCAATGCGTTTCCAAATAAGGTATGGGTCGGAGAAGAAATCACGACGTAAACTGGGGGGAAATGTGACCTGCCTAGTAATGACAATAGAATTTGTGAAGACAGGTGCGAAAGCAGGTGCGATGGAGTTCAAATGGGATTTGTCCAAAACGTACAGATACTGGTACATAGGCCAGAAGAAGACAAAGGCTGGTAAACAATTTTTGAGTTTTCTTTCTCAAACCAAAAGCAAAATCCCATGACAAAACCAAAGAATACAAAAGGAAGGATATATGTTATAGTTCAAAGACATTAATCACATAAAATAAAATGGTTAGAAAACATTAGAAGGAAACAACGGTGCCAAGAGTTATTTCTTTGCAAAAAAGTCATGTAATTCATAAATGTTTCATGAGAAAGTATCTGAAGATAGGAAAGGAGACACCATTACCAAAACAAGAAACACCAAAGGTGACATCATTACCCAGACTGCTAACATTAAGGGTACAAGACCCTGAAATTAATATAACACTGTGTGTTCATTACACTGGAATTAAAATAGAGCAAAAACAATTTTAAAGGTCTATTATAGGAATCCCATGTGCAAAGGTATTCTCACTTAGATTAAAATTTAGGTGACCCTGGAAAATTCATTTTACGAATGGCAAAAATGGACAATTGAAGGATAGAAACTCAATAACCCCTATTAACATTTAAATGATTCACTATTTTAAAAACTTCGAGAAGAGAAATTCCAAACACAATGGATACAATGGTGAGTTCTTGAAAGTATTTTGTGAAAACACAGGTCAACATTAATGAACTCTGGCACAGAAGACAGAGCGAGAAAAAAATTACCAGTTTTTTATGAGGATCATGTTATCCTAATACCACATTTGAAAATGGCATTAAATAAAGTTTCCCTCATGCATAAAGAGGCAAATAAATAGATAAAATATGAGCAAGGAGTATGTGTTTAAGGAGGGTTTGTTCTAGGAATGCACAGTGAATTTAACACTTTAAAATCCTCAACACAACAAACCAGAAATAAAGATTATGTAATCTTTTCATAGATCCACAAAAAACACTAGATAATAGCCATTACTGGTTTTTAATAAAACTCTTAATTAACTGGGCTTTTGAAAAATGTTTCTCATCAGACAAAGGTTATTTCCAATACCTATGTAGCTAAAATTATTCTTAATAATTTATTATTAAAGCTTTTCCACAAACACCTGAAATGAGACAAGGATATTTATTATCATAATTTTATCATTTCCATTTATCACTGTACTGGAGATTTATTTTTATAATTTGATGTTTTTAAAGCAAACACTGAATCCATATATATATATGCATTACTCAGAATAAATATATGCACATATATTATTTTAAATGAGATATATTATTCATAAAAGTCACGATCATCTACATAGACAATTGGAAAGGATCTATAGATATGCCATCAGAAATAGTAAGTTCATTTAGCAAAGTGTCCGGTTACAAAGCAAAACGAAAACGTCTATTTCTGTATGCCAGAAGAGGAAAGAAAAATAAACTTAATAATGGAAGGACTAAAACATCCAAATATCAAATATTTTTAAATGAATCTACTGAGATATACTATCGACACTGTAAACTGCCAAACACTATTATAAGAAAATGAAAATCTTACGTAATGAAGGACTATGTCATGTTCATGAATCAGGATGGATACCTAACTATCTTCCCAGAAAGCACCGCTGAGAATCTGCTCGGCGTACTTGTTAAAAAGAGCTACATCCCAGACAGAACCAAGACACTGGAAATAATACTTCCAATCAAGTTTAGAAAAGAAAAATTATAGGTAAATTCATACACTGGAATTCCAAATGCATTAAATAAATACCCAACGGCATAAAAGCACATGGGTGAATCTTCACATAATCAGAGAATCCAGTTCCCAAAAAACAAACATATTTGGTACGGTGCCAACTTTATAACATGTAAAAACAGGTAAAAGAACACGTTAGTGTTAAAACCCAGGCTAGCGGCTACCTAGGGGAATGGACAGATGCAGAAGGGGAGAATCCTGCAGGTGGAGTGCTTTGCAAGAGGGCTGCTTCCCTTCCCGCAGGTGGTAGTTAGAGGCAAGAGCACCAACCCTAACTCTTCATGTGCCCGGAAGACAGTGCTGATAATATCAGTAAGTCTATGAGGTGTTTGGTGTCCCAGCCAAGGGACAGTTATGGGGAGGAGGGTGTCTGGTTTGTCTGGGCAGGGACAACCATGTGGGGATGCCCACAGAAGGATGTCCGTCTCTTTTATTCCTCTGAAAAGGGGTTCCGAATCACTGTGCCTTCAGATGCTGGGGGGACACCTGTCTCCGACCCAGTGTAGAGTAAGAGGGAGATGCAGGGTGCCTCCTCCCACGGTCCCAGGGGAGCAGTTCACTTCCCGGAGTCCCCAGCAGGTAGGTGTTTGTTGGGGAGGTAATTTTGTACCTGCATGAACTGGATGGGGCCAGCAGAAGGCCATCTGGGGGACCATCCATCCACCCATCCACCACCCCATGGTTACAGCCATTGCTCATAAAATACCTTAATGGCCTGAAATGCAAATGCATCTCTCAGACTGCCTCATCTACAAGGACAGAGCCATATACCCAAAGCACTGGGTTCTTTGCCTGACTCCGTTGCTTTTCCCACACAAGCCACGGAAATATCACGGCCACCTGCTATTCACCAAGGGCTCTTAGTGAGCTGACGGACGGTGCCCAAAGCTACTGACACGGGCTCCCATCCAGCTCAGGGACCGGTGAGTGGGAACTTTAAAACCGAGCCTAGAAAGAAATCGTCAACATTGAAAATCAGAACGTGGGTCTGGCCTCCCCAGCCGGCTTCCTCCGCCAACTTGTTTGCTCAGGTCCCACTTGGAAATGAGCTTGCAACCCCACGGCTGCTCTGAAGGTACAAAAAGAATTCTTCTGTCCAAAATATCAGTAGGACCACGGTTGAGAACCCTGATCCTGCAGATGGCATTATACTCGGTCATTTTGGAGGCTGCCGGGAAGAGAGAGAAAGACAGAAAGAGACAGAGAAAGAGATACTAGAGTTTTCAAGTCATTCGTTGAGAAATGTCCTCAAATGGGCGCTTTATACCAGAAACAGCCAAATACGGCGTTCCTCCTGAAATGGGATTTTTAGAAGAAGTGTTGGGACCAAGTTGATCGAGGCAAACAGTTTTGATTTTTTTGGGATCTCTTGAGTTTGTGCAAAGGCTATGCAAAGCGAATCAGAGAAATCCCATGTTTCCACCCAGGCTAAGCTCATGCTTGCTGATTATTAAGGCTTGCTTTGAAAAGACTAGCACGCCCCTGAACTGATGGGTGTAAGTGCAAGAGTCTGGCTCAACCCCTAGGGGTATTTTATGTAGCAACAGCGTATTTTCCCAAAATAGCTACTCATCAAGGTCATGGAGATTTGGGTCTTTCTGATTTATCATCAGTCTGGGAGACCACCAAAGTCAGCGTCTTGATGTTATGGCTTGAACGGTGTCCTCCAAAAAGATTTGTTGAAATCCTCACCGCCCCCCGCTCCCAGCGCTGAAAATGTGACCTTATCTGGAAATAGGGTGTTTGTGGATGTGATGACGTTAAGATGAGGTCACATTAGCGTGGGTTTTCATGGACTATGGCTGGGGTATTTATCCAACGAGGGAACTCGGACACGAATGCGAGCCCATTCGTGAGCATAAGACAATGCCTTATGATGGCAAGGCAGAAATTAGAGCAGAGAGGCTGTAAGCCAGGGGACGATTCCTACCAGCTACCAGGAGCTAGAAGATGCGAGAAAAGATTCTACCTAGAGTCTCAGAAAAGCACAACCTGCCCACCCTTGGACTTCAGAGTTCTGTCCTCCAGACCTGGGAGGGAATACATGTCTGCTGTTTCAAGCAATCCAATGTGCCGTAGCTGGTAACTGCAGTCTTCGGAAAACTAAGGCACTTGAAAAAAAATAAATGTTTGGCCCTAAAAGCCGGTGCTTTTTCGTGATCTTAATTTTATGACAAATATGCATCCCCAACTGAATTCTTTAAATAAAGGAGTTAAATGTACTCAGAGATGATGGCAAAGACTTAGGTTTTAAATTCTGCTGTGCACGTAGCGTTACTACCAGCCATAGTAAATTTCTAATAAAACGCAGGGAGTTCAAGATTTAAAAAAAGAAAAAAGGTAAGTGTATTGTACAATGATAATAATTTAAATCTGTAACTTTAATAGATATATGCAAAAGAGGAAGCGATGCCCATACTGGTAATGTAATTTGCAAATATTTGCAAGCAAATAGAATCATGATAGAATGGTATTGTCCCTAAAGCACTCCATAATGAATTTAGGATTACAAAAATGTTGGTAGTAATTCCCTAACCCCAAATACAAAATTAAGAGTAAACAATATCAGGAAATCTAATGCAAGACAGGAAGGCAGATGCTTCCTAAAATTTGAGATTTATCTCTGCAAAAGTACAAATAAGAATAATCCGCCAGCGATAAATGTTTGCATTCCTGTCTCCTGAGCAAGATTGAAGCCTGAGAACTGAAAATGAGGGAAGCTTCCTTAATCTCAGGATCTCCTTGGAAGGCGAAACCCAGAGATCAAGCCACTGCTTGATGACTCAAGTCGATTCTGAAAGCTAACATGGGCGCCAAGCTGAAAAAAACACGTTTATAAAAGAATGTACTAGAAGGTGCTGTGCCGTGCCCAGAGGCTCAGGCTATGCACTGCTCAAGGTGGGTTCAATCCACTCGTTTATGTTATAGCTACTTGAGAGGAGAAGCTTAAATGATACAGTTATTAAATTTATATTGATGGATTTATTTCTCTATGTTTATAATGATGATATGTGTATGGAAAAAAAATACACCAAATCCATGTTAATGTAACTGGGAAACTAGAGTCCAAGCTAGGCAAGCTTTGAAGGAATGTTTCCTTGGAAGTTCTCTAAATATGTAATAAAATTTACACCCTGCATCAAAAACATTGCTTGTTCTCTATACGTCTTACCTTTTGAATGTCATATTAACGAGGGTTTTTAAAAAATATATATCTGATAAAAATAATGTTTGTAAAGTCGACTGAATAACGGACCTAGGTCCAAGAGCCACCCAGACAAGTGGATTTTCTGATTCCCGTATTCTAAGAGTTTTCTCGTTTGATTATGTCCCTACCTAATAACAACGACTTTTTGACCCAAGAGTAGAAAGCATTAAGACGTCAGTAGAATGATAATAAATGATGATAAAGAAGGTCTCTATCTTACAAAGTTAGACAAGTGAAACACACAGCCACGGATTTTGTTAAAACTACCTTTAATTAGTCATAAATTAGTTTTGGCAAATTTACGAAAAAATCGTTCTGAGGGTTAATTTTAACGTGTTCCTGCAGTCCTCAGATATTCAAACACCAGTTTAGATCCTGCTGTAAAGGTATTTTTTAAAGATGAGATGAAGATTTGTCACTAGTCTTTGAATACAGAGTCCTCCAAGGTATGGTGGGCCATATCTAATCAGTTGATGGCTGTAAGAGGGAAAAGAACAGAAGCCCCCTGAAGAGGAGGAAATTCTGCCCCCAGATAGGTTTCTGACTCAAGCTGCAGCATTCACACTCCTGAAGCTCTCCAGACTGAGGGTGTACCCTGCAAACTGCAGATGTGCCAATCTCCATAGTCTTATGAGCCCGTTCCTTTGAAACAGTCTCTCTTTCTTCATCTCTGTCTCTCTCTCTCTCTCTCTCTCTATATATATATAGATCGCTGTGTTTGTGCGTATTGTTTCTCTGCAGAATCATGACTAATGCAGAATTAAAAGCCCAATGGTTAGTATAGGACGTGCTACAGTTAGGAAAAGGATTCCAGCAAAAATTTCTATATGGACCATGTTATTCTCTGTAATTGACACTGAGCTTGCCAGGTTCATCCAGCGTGCTAAACCCGTTTCCCAGAGGAAAATGTGCTCCAGTAAAGCCACAGATGACTGGACTGATTCATTACAGCTCATTCTCCAGCCCTGGTGACAGTCGTCCAGAAATATGAGTAGGCAAATAACGTTCTTTCCATAACCAAAAGTGGTGCTTGAAAAGTCACAAGAATTTCAAGTTACTGTTATTTATTTTTCCCATATGGAAAGGCTGGCCAGAGGCATTTTATAGTGTGTGTACGACAACAAACTGCTTTATCAATCGGAGATTGGTGAACTGCCACGGTCTCTTCTCACTTTGCAAGAATCCTTTCTTGGGGGCGCAGGGGAGCCAGGTTAAACGGGTAAACTCTTGAGAAAACATCTGTTAGTAGTCGAGGTTGGCAAACGCAAATCTTGAATTCAAAGAGGTCAAACGTGGATGAAACCTACTGCAAAGTTCCCATGAAAACTGGAGTTGTATTTTCTTTTTCACGTGTTGAGTTGACACACTGTTGCATGAGTGCCCACGTCTACACATTAGGCTGTGCTTCCCGCAAGTGTAGCTCCCATCTCTCCCCCTGCAACACTATGTCAATACCATCCGTTCTATTCCCTCTGCTGTGCCTTTCATTTACTTTTAACACTGTTTCCACTAAGCCGGACAAACAAAAGTTTTCGTTGTGAAGACTTGGTAGGAAATCTTCATCAACAGTATCTTTGACCTCCTCTTAGGAATGTTAACGTTTCGAGCAGTATCAAGCATCTTGATATACATGCATTGCAACCACGAGGACAAACAGGGCTGGGCTGTTTGTCTGTTTTGGGGGGTTTGTGTGACTGTTTTCGGTAGAGGATTCAAGTGCGGGATCAACTCTTTTCACGGAACCATATTCACGCAGAAGTAAATTGTCAAAGGAAGCATTTAAGCAAAGTGGTGACGTTATGATTTTATTTTACGGACTGCTTCAGGTGATTATGCACGTTTTTTAGGCTTTGCGGGAAACATGGAAAGAGGAAAGCAAAAGCTATCTTATTTCCATAAATATTTGCTATGCAGTAGGGACTAGATTGGCACACTTTTTTTTAAAGAGCCAGAGAGTCAATATTTTACACACTGTACGTAGTTTGTAATGCTCTAAATTTGGGAGAACTATTCTCTCTGAAGGGCAAAGTGTGTGCGTGTTTGATGGTACATTTTGAAATGTGCAAACTGTTCTTGGCTCACGGTCTCATTTGTCTCTCTGGCTGCGTTAGGAGAAAAATGCGTGCACGCATAAAAATGAACACAGGGCAGCGTACTGATGACAGGGACCATGCTTCAGCCACACAGACAGACGGACAGGGGACTTCCTGTGCTCGATGTATCACATGGGGGAAGGGGAAAAGCAAAGGAGGCTCATCCTTTCCTTGTTCTCTTTTACGGAAGATCTCCCGCCAGCCACACCATGCATGTTATCGCCCATGGCAAGGAGTCATATGACCTCAGCTGCGTGCAAGGAAGGTGTGATGAGTGGTTCTCATTTCGACCTGCCCTGTGCCCCGCTAGGAATTCTGTGTTTAGGGGGAAATGCAGAATGAATTTCCATGCCACACACAAAACCCTTTCTCACAGATCACGATTTGGATTTTTAGGCTCTGTTCTCCAAACCTATAGCTGTTTGGTAACGAGTTTCTTTTTTTAACGGGGAGTCAACTTTCTAATACATTCTTACCACTTTTTCTGTCTAGGGGCGCCCGCATTCAGTAGCTGGCATTTGAGAGTGGACGCTGATTTAAAAGTCTTCGAGGATTCGTAGGGGTTATTTTGGTCTCGGATTTCCTTTTCTCTGAGATAGACAGCCTGTATCAAAGAGACTTTTATTCCCATTGCCAGCTTTTGTTGGCATTATCTCACTCTGCTTCTTTGCAACACTTATCTTTTCTTTGCAAACTTTAACAAGCGAGAAATGCAATAGATTTCCTTGTGTTTACTGCTATCTACCTTAAGCTATCTTTCATTGAATGAGATTTGAGGATTTGGGGGAGGGGAGAGGAAAAAAAAAAAAAAAAAAGGAAGCAAGGCCAGTCCTATTTCTTTGCCACGGTCTAAGCGTGATGCAGTGACGTCTCTTAAATTTCCACGACCTTTCAAAGGATCGCACGAGAACGCGTCTTACAACCAACAATGTGTTCTGCAAAGGAGTAAGATCCAAGAGCAACATTTTTAAGGAGCTAATTTACCCTGCGCTACACCTTTCAACCAAATTTCATGTAACGACTACGGGTTACATTACAGCAGTTTAGTTAATGATGACTGTACTCTTTTGAGTCCCACAGGAATAAGGGAAGACAGATACCGTATCTCATCTTAATTCCAAAGCGGCCATCAGGCTTATGGTTACCCCTATTACTATGATGATTATAATTTCTTTACCAAACCTGGCTCCTTGACTTGCCGTGGTCCAAAAAATGGAAACGCAGTGAAGGCCAGAATTAGAGTTTGGATGCAGGACATATGCCCTGAGTTTCAAACCCATCTTCCAACGGATTAGACGTCTTGATCTCATTTCTATGTTGGGAAACAACTGCAAAACAGTGGCACTGCAAAAAATTTCATGGTTCCATTTGTCATCTTTTTGATCAAATTCCAATGGGAGGAATTTGCCTGGAGTTGCCAACTGTCTCTACATTTTGTTAAAGTGCCTTCTAATTCTTTTTCTAAATATTATTTGCTAATCAGGTTAATTATTATTTTTTTATAAGTAGCCTCCATGGCCAGCATGGAGCCCAACGTGGGACTCAAACTCATGACCCTGAGAGCAAGACCTGAGCTGAGATCAAGTGTTGGGCACTTAACCACCACCTGAGCCATCCAGGTGCCCCACTCATCAGGTTTAATTTTTAAAAGTCATTGAGTTCAAAGTAAAGAGAGCTCTTCATAGACAAGACACACCAAGATAACCTTTTCTCTCATTGTCTTTTTTTTTTTTTTAAGAGTTTAGGAAGAAGTTATGGGAACACAACTTCTGAATATATTAACAAAAACTCATTTTAGGCTAAGACAAAGTGAGAGATGAAACTCCCTGGGGTCAGAGATATAAGGAGATAGGAGATAAAGTTTTCTCACTTAAAAAAAGGGGGATTTTAGAAATACATCTACCTGTGTCATTGAGATATGGCTTTTGACCCAGTTTTGTTTGTCACCCGCTCTGTTGGAATAATTCACCCTCACCATCGCCTCTCAGCCATTTGGCTAAGATCAGGTGAGGAATGCAGCCTCACTACTTAAGAGAAGAGTGGGAATCGAGGGACTGAGGGAAATCATGATTTCGACCTCCCGTTCCCAGAGGCAACGGGGCTTTGCATCCAATGTAGTCGCCCAAAGAGGGAATGTTCATAAACTCTCTTGATCCACGTTATCTTTTCCTATGAAAGAAAATTTGAACTATCTTCACTGATGAGTAATTTATGGACAATAAGACACACACTTAAAATTTGCAACAAAAAATCTAGAACTTGATGGATTCTGAGAAAGATCTATAAATACGTCAAGATCAGCCCCACCAAGACGTAGACCACGTCCATCAGAAATAGTTTCATTCCTCTGTGCCCGGCTTCTGTCACTAGGTGTAAAGGGTTTTGAGACTCGTTCATGTTATGAATCTTACTCATCTGTCCTTTTTTTATTGGGTGGACGGGGAGGAGTGATCCACGTCATGGATACACAACGATCAACTCACCAGTTGGTAGACATTGGGCTGTTTCCCATTTCTGGTCATTATGACTTACAATGACCTGGGCAATCATGGCATGGCCAATGAGTAGAAATATGTGTTTGATTCTCTTGGGTGAGCATGTAGGAGAGGCATTATAGGGTGATATGGGAAGTGTTCCTTTAACTTCATGGAGGAAAAAAAGTCAAATTATTTTCCAAAGTGGCTTTCTAATATTGCATTCCCACCCAGAATGTGAGACTTCTCATGCTTTCACATTATCACCAACACTTGTTACGGCCACCTTGTTTTAATTTTGGCCCCTTGTGGTAGGTCACTGTTTTGTTTTTTAAAGATTTTATTTATTTTAGTTTAGAGAAAGTGAGCACGAATGGGGGGAGGGGCAGAAGGAGAAGCAGACTCTCTGCTGAGCAAGGAGCCCGACGTGGGACTCGATCCCAGGACCCCGAGATCATGACCTGAACTGAAGGCAGACGCTTAACCAGCTGAGCCACCCAGGTGCCCCAATAGCTCACTGTTTTAATTTGCTTTCCGAATGAGCAATGGCAGTGATTACACTTGATGCGATTATCGGTCATCCATATAGTTCTTGGATAAAATGTCTGTTCAAAGGGTTTGGACATTTAACTGATTTTAATTGTATTATTTTTCTTCTTACCACTCAGTTGTAGGAGTTCTTCCAATACTCTAATTAAAAAAAAAAAAACAACCTTATGTGTTTACTGACTTTGTAATTGGTCTGTCCTAATTTGTTGGGTGATTTTATCACATTGCTAAGTGTCTTTTTAAACACAGAAAATTCAAATATTGACAAAATACAATTATTATTATTATTTTCCTTGCTTTTGTATGTCTCCTCCCCAGGAGATATTTTCCTAATTGAAAATGATGAACAATTTGTTTTAGGGTTTCTCACAGAAAACTTACAGTTTTAGTGCTTATATTTGAATTTTGTCAACTGCTTCTTCTGCTCCATTTATTCATGGCAAATGATTCTTATCATTTTTATTTTGTTACTATGTTGACTCATAGTGATGGATTAGCGAGCGTGACACCAACCTGATATTCCTGTGGTTTGACCCAACATGGCCAAGATATAGGACCGTTTTTTATACAATGCTGGATTCTACCTACTAGTATTTTGTGAAAGATTTTATACCTAGATCCACTAGGGATATTCATCTGTAGTTTCTTTTTATTGTACTATTTTTTTTTTTTAGGTTGTGATAATACTAGCTTCGTAAAATGAGTTGTAAAGTATTTTCTCTTGTGTTTTCTAGATGATTTTACATGTATTTGGTATTCTTTATTCCATATCTATTTTTTTCAAGTTCCACGTGATAAACCACCTCTTCCTCAAGTTTTCTTTGGGGAAATGTGTTTTATTGCAAAGCTGTTAAATATCCACAGGGCTACGTAGGTTATCTTTTGTGTGTAGGGGTGTGTGTGTGTGTGTGTGTGTGTGTGTGTGTGAATGAGTGAGTTTTGGTAATTTGTGTCCTTCATAGAATTTGTTCACTTGGTCTATGTTGTCAAGTTATATTGTTCATAATACTCATCATTCTATTAATATTTCTAAAGTCTTTAGGATTGTCTCCTATTTTATTTATTTGTGTCTTTTTTTTTCCTTGACCACAATGGCTTGAAATACACCAATTTTATTACGCTTTCCAAAGGGCCAGCTTTTGAGTTGATTGGTTTTTATCTGTTTAACTGTTTTGTCTCTCATTGATTTTTGCTCTTAAGTTTACTATTTATCTTTATTCTACTTATTCTGGGTTTAATGTGCTCTTATTTTTCTGGCTTTTAAAGCAGAGGCTTAGATCATTTGTCTGAGACTGCTTTTCTAATGCACGCACTCAAAGACGCAATTTCTCTGTTTCTTTCCCTGCGCAGCACAAATTGTAATGTGTTTTGTTTCCATTTTTATTTCGTGGAAAACACATCTTGCATGACAAATTCCATCCAAATGCACTAAGGTTTATGAGAAAAAATAAAGAATGGAAAGATGAATAAATATGAAACAAAAAGATAAATAAAGATTAAATCACTGAAGAATAAAAAATACAAAAGGACAGAAAAAAAAGGCTAATGCCTTGGTTATTTTCTGCAAATTACTAGCTCCAGGTCTTGTGCGAGAAGAGGGTCCTTGATGAAGACGGAAGTCCTAGAAGGAGCAGACGGGGAGACGGGCACGGGGGTCACATTGGAACAGAGCATTCTTTAGCCAACATCCACCGAGTGCCTAGAAACCCATGTGAATCTCTTACTTCTACCTGGTGTTGTGATTCCTGATCGTCTGGGAACAGGAAGGATACACTGCACGTTGGCATTTCAAGATTTAAACTGGGTTTGAGGTTTGCCACACGCAAAAGAAATATTTGCCCACCGGGTCCCTTTCTGCTTCATTTCCTCCCCACAGTTTAGGGCAGATTAATGGGCTCTGAGAAAGATGGTGGTAATTACCCTGTGCTGCTGCTGCACTCAGTTATGCAAACACATACGCCATCTGGGGCAACAGGGGACGGAGACCAGCGTGGGGCTACTTCAGAGGTCCCCTTCCCTAATTTGTAATGTCCTGTGTGCAAGACCGATCTGGGAGCCTAGTTGGGGAAGGCTTTCTGCAGGTGTCTCAAGGAGCAGATCTCCATCCACCCCTTGGGATTTTTCTTAACTGCCAGCAGAGAGTCTCACGGAAACGTACACCTTGATTTTCAATTGTAGTTCCGTGAATATTTTTCTAGATATTTGTGTCTAGTTAATGTGTTTTAATAAGGCCAAAAAAAAAAAAAAAAAGATCCCCTAAATAAGACTGGTAGGCATTTTAACAAATTGATCACCCTATAAATTATTCAATCTGGCCATAGATTTGTGACAGGAATGGTACAATGCAGGCAGGTGTCTTTGGATGGGAAGGTAGTAAAGGGCAGAAAAATGACGAAGTGGTGATGGCGACGAACGTCTGGTGTGTGCCGGGACTTCATGTTCAAATTGTTTTCACGTGCCTGTGAATTCCTAGCTCATTTTTAATGGGTGGTCTATCCTATATTAAAGTGAATTACTCACACACTTGGCTCTCAATCCAATTTGTGATTGGAACAGATCAAGAGTGACAAAATCTTTCTCCACATCAAAATCTATGCTGCTCATATTTCAGACACCCTCCCTGTCTATACTGCATGCAGTAAAAAAGGATTGTTCTCATGGACACCAGTCATTTGACAGCAACAAAGAATGTCATTAAAATTTCGTGTTTATGTACGCCTACGGAAATCACATATGTGTGTTGAACTAAAATAAACCTAACAGACAACACCCATTAGAGGATTACCCAGCGATTCTCGTCCTAGGTATACAGTGAGAAGGCTGTGAACAGGTGTTTCAACAAACACATGTACACGGACGGTCATGGAATTACTGTGACAGTAGCAAAAAGGTGGAAACAATCCCAATGTGCATCAACGGATGAATGGGTGGACAGGATGGGTTCTATACATTCAGCACAATATTGTTCCAATGCAAAAAGAAATGAAGGTCTGATACACACTACCTTGAAAACCTCTACTAAGCTAAAGGCCACAGGGCCACAGAGTGTATGATTCCATTCACGTGAACTGTCCAGAATTGGGAAATCTACAGAGACACAAAAGAGAGTTGTGGTTACCAGCAGGAGAGAACCCCAAGAAGTGACCGCTTAATGGGAGCTGGGTTTGCTTTTAGGGTGGCAGGAAAGTTCTGGAACTCGATGGTGGTGATGGTTGTACCACATTTGTGAATATACTTACTGGTATGGAGTGGATAAAGATGTGGTAGACAGAGAGAGAGAGAGAGAGAGATACAGTATTGTGAAACATATATAATATATAAAATATTGGCATGTATATATATAAATATAGAAAATATTAACATATATATGTAAATATATATACACAGAGGAATATTATTCAGCCACAAAAAAGGAGGAAACCCTGCCATTTGCAACAACAGGGATCGATCGTGAGGGCATTGTACTTAGTGAGATAAGCCAGACAGAGAAGGACAAATACTGTATAATCTCACATACATGTGGAAGTTTAAAAAAAAAGTCAAACTTGTAAAAACAGAGGGTTGAATGGCAGCTGTGAGGGGCAATGGGGGGAGGGAAATGGGAAAATGTTGATGGAGTCTACAACTTGGAACGAGTACATGAGTACG
>NW_024423319.1:122539058-122612252 GCF_017311325.1 Ursus maritimus | reverse complement strand
AATGCCGAGCGTAGAGATTACAGTCAGCAGTCCTGTATTATCGACATCAAAACAGCTAAGAGACTAGATCCTCAATGATCTCACCCCAAGGAAAGAGACAGTAATTACGTGAGGGGACAGAGGTGGTGTCAATCATAATGCGATGTATCGATGAATCAGATCGTCACACTGTAGACCTCAAATGGATACAATGTTCTATCTCAATTGTATCTCTCTAAAAAAAAAAAGGTCAATGGGACTCCTGGGTGGCTCAGTCGGTTGGGCGTCTGCCTTCAGCTCGGGTCATGATCTCAGGGTCCTGGGATCGAGCCCTGAGTCAGGGCTCCTTGCTCAGTGGGGAGTCTGCTTCTCCCTCTGCGTGCCGTTCCCCCTGCTTGTGCTCCCCCTCCCTTTCTCTGTGACAAAAAACAATAGAATTTTTTAAAAATAAAAAAATAAAATAAATGAAGGTCAACAATTGTATACTTTCACATTGTTAACATGGTAAAGTCCATGCTCTGTGATTTTTACCAGTATGAAAACATTGGAAAGACAAAGGATTATAAATGGTAGAGAACAGAATACTGAGGTACAGAAAGACGTGATCTGAGTTCACACAATCTATGATCAACACAGGTGAAACTAAACATATTTTCTCCTGGTGCCCATCCTTGCTGGATTTTATAATGCAGACAAGGAAATAATAATAATAGGGGTGCCTGGGTGGCGCAGTCATTAAGCGTCGGCCTTCGGCTCAGGGCGTGATCCCAGAGTCCTGGGATCAAGCCCCACAATCAGGCTCCTCCACTGGGAGCCTGCTTCTTCCTCTCCCACTCCCCCTGCTTGTGTTCCCTCTCTCGCTGGCTGTCTCTCTCTCTGTCAAATAAATAAATAAAATCTTTTTTAAAAAAGGAAATAATAATAATACACCTATCTTTCTTAAACTGCATTTTTTAAAAGATGTTATTTGTAAGCAATTTCTACACCCAATGTGGGGCTCGAACTCACAACCCTGAGATCAAGAGTTGCACAGTCTCCTGATGAAGCCAGCCAGGTATCCCTGCCCCTATCGGATTCTGCCATGAAGGGTAATAAATATCTCCCCTAGGAATTTTTTTTAAAAGCCCAATTAGGGGAAAAGAGTGGGAGGAAGTGGCTTGAAAAATATTTCTGCCTATTTGAGAAGAAGCCTAGCATGAGGGACTGGAATGGTGACAGAATTTTAAAATAGGTAATTTGAGTCCTAATAAAATCTCTGGGAATTCAATTAACGTTTTTGGTCCTCATGGCCTTTATTTATGAAATAGGGATTATTTAATGCCTGGGATGAACGGGTCAAACCATACTGCCCTTTTACTTGGTACTAGACATTTTCATAATATATGGTGCCAAAATTGCAAAAAAACAAAAACAAAAACAAAAACAGCAAAAAACCCAAAACCAAATCAAAAACAAAAAAACAAATAAAAACCCCAACAACCTATGGGAACGGGCCTTCCCTCTGCAACCACAATTAGACTGAATATATCTGGAAACTATTGCACAACTGAAAATGACAATCAAGTATTACTTCTCTCTCTTAACTGAGGAGAAGGGAAGATATGATGGTTTTTTCTTGACTTTGAATGAATACGGATTCGAATGTTTTCGATTACCGCATTTACCCTTTTGTCCTGTCTCGGTAAAAGGTTATAAATTCTGGTTTGTTTCCTTCAAGGCACTGAATTCACTGTCCCTGGAAATGCACAGGCATAGGGTAGACCCAATAAATTGGGCAATAAATTGGTGGAATGTTGGAAAATGGTGGAGCTCGCAGATCCTTAGACGAGATGATGACGGACTGTCCCTCCCACCCCAGAAATAATCTTTTTCTAAAGTATCCACAGTCTTACTGGGATAGATCACAAATGTGGTTCAACAATTCAAGGGCATGGTTTTTCCCAAATGTATAAGTAAACCTCTTGATCACTGACAGCACACACACATACACACACACAAATTTAATGTGAGTAAAACTGGAAGATTTGGATCTTTGAAAATGGACAGATATTAGCCCTGTTACTTAAAAATGTGAAAGGTAGGAGAACACTCCCTGTGGTTCCAACTAATATAGTCAATTTTGTTTTTAAAAAGGAGAACAAATTTGCTCTTCCTTAACTCTCCCCCCCCCCCAACCCTTGGAATTTCTTAGGACTTATTTTATACATCAGTTGAGCTAGTAGCCTGGTTTTCATTGGATTGCCATCAGCCGTTTCCGGGAAACCCCAATTCTGGTGATTCTCCATCACTCATGGACTTTCTAGAGCCTGTGTTGTCTCAATCACGTCTATCATGACAAAGGACGGGGCCAAGTCTGATCTTTCAGAAACCATCCAAAAAATATGTACTTGGGAAGACTGGAGAAAAAGAAAAAAAATCCCAGCGACTCACCTCAGAACAGCTGATGTGGAAAATACATTTATTGAAGAACACTACAAGGAGATCCTTGAAATTGTATTTCTCTTGCTAAATTCCACTAGAGCCATGGTGTCTCACAATATTTGGGGAAGGGAGACGTCTGCACTGCATAAAAATATTCTGCCACTCTCGCCCTTTACAAATAGTTCAATACAGAGGACCCGATGCATTTTATTTTGTTTTGTTTTAATTAATTTATTTATTTATTAATTTGCTCATCGACCCAGTGCATTTTGTTAACGTTACGCTTAATGGTCCCCACTAAAATCCAGGATGTTCTGAAATCCAGCATGTTCTGCTCTGTTCAGAGCAGGTATAAACTATTTTCTCTCATGCGAGGCTGAAGCAATGGGACCTTGCCTTCATTTTTGGGGGGCCATGCATTGCATGGCCAGATATATTCAGATATATTCATGCATTCCCAGATATATTCAGTCTAATTGTGGTTGCAAAGGGAAGGCACGATCCCATAGGTTGTTGGGTTTTTTTTTGTTTTTGTTTTTTGCATGATAAGTAACTCACACGGCTGGCTGCCCAACCTGGCACCCCAACCTCAAAGCACTGAAATCCTGGGGAGTTACAGTGACTCTCAGTCAGGCTCCTCCCACCCCATGGGGGCAAGCTACACTCCGGGATGTTCATGGTCTCTTCATCCATGTTGGACCCTTGGTCTGTGGGCAGAGCTCCTTGCATGCAACGGTCGCGTTGCTATTACAGGTTAAAAGGGGGGAATGTCCCCATTCCACCAGTCATTGGCTAAGTGAACCTAGACTGGGGCAGACCTCATGTGTTTTCTGTGCATGTCTGCCAAGTGAGCAGGAGAGGGAGGGGAGATCCTGTAAGGACGCTCCCCAAAGAGGTGCAAGTAGGGACACAAGACGGTGTATCCACTTTGGGTTGCCCTCGATCGTAAGTGACCCTGTCCTCAGAACCAGCACCACATCCCAGCACAAAATCGGAGTCCCTTCCAGCGCCAAATGCACGATAACACGTTGTACACGTGTCCTAGCAAAGCCCGTTGCAATCCCATCCAATTTAAAGGACTTTGTGATATAACGCAATCGTGTGATGTTCTCGTCTGCATGGGAGTTTATAAAAAATATGGTGTAGACTCGCAGATACTTCAGGATCAAACTTTCTACAAAGGATGTTTACTTAACTCACATTAAAGTCCTTGTGAAATAAAACCCAGCGGAATTATGCATAAATCATGAATCAGTTCATCAGAGAGAAATACTCAAGTGTTTTGTGTTATACGTTTTAATGAGAATTCCTCTTTTATCTCATGGCTTATTCTCATAAACAGGAAAAAAAAAAAAACCTTACACTTACAAAAACAGAATGAACTGCATTTTAAAATATTTTCAAATTCCACTTCAATTAAAAAGAGAAGCCTGAATTTTTATTTAATGTAAAGCAATTTGAACACTTTCTTGTACTTATCTACTAAATATATGTGTCTGATCCTAAGCGCCTTTGCACTGATTTTCAAAGTTTACTTTTCATGTGTTCCTTTTCCGGAGGGTAGGAGCATTCTGTACTGTGAAAACATAGTTAATGGTTCTTAATGCTACTCCAGATGCCATGTACAAACGAGGAAAACACACACACACACACACACACACACACACACACACGTTTTCCAGTTCCCTAGGAGATCATAAAGTCTGGATGTTATGGTAGAAAGACAAGTTTCCCTTTCGATATTTGATCTCTGTTCTAATTTTTGATATATTTGATATCAAATATAATTTTGATGTCAAAAATTTGATACCAATATTTGAACAATATGTGATATATGTTCTAATTTATGAGAAATCCATTTCTCTCAGTTCATTGGCACCATGGTCTCTAGGCTGTGCAGCCAATGCTCAGTGGTCAGATCACCCAAGAAAGCTCGTAAAAAATGACAACGGACTTTCCAGGTCTGGGACGCCGTGAGATCTCCAGGGAGACATGACCACACCCAACCTTTGTGCAAAGCCACGTGGATTTCGTAGAAGCTCTGGGTTGAAGACGGCAGGGTGAGACGGTTATTATAAAAGGTCACTGGATGCATGGTG
The DNA here is from genome assembly GCF_017311325.1 of Ursus maritimus. NCBI lineage: Eukaryota > Metazoa > Chordata > Mammalia > Carnivora > Ursidae > Ursus > Ursus maritimus. The sequence continues at coordinate 122,607,753 of NW_024423319.1, read as the reverse complement.
TTGGAAAAGAAGGTGAGGGAATGGGGCGAGAGAAATGTGTTATTTATGGTGTTGGACGGGAGCTGGAGCTACTCGAACATCTTGAGAAGGAACCATGGAAGGAATCGGGTCAGTACGTACTGAACATAGGCTCTTGGATGTGCTTCTAAATTACAGATGGTTTTTAGGACTTGGAGATGCAGGGGGCAGACTCTGAGATCTGAGTGTTATACAGAGCGATTCGGAAGGAGAAGGTGTGCAGAATCGGAGGGAGACCAGGGAAGGCTTCGTGGGGATGTCCCATGAAGTTCGGGGAGGTTGGAGAAGGTTCTCATAGCTGTTGCCATCCAGCAACATTGCCAGGACCATTGATCTTGTTAGTAAGATGGAAGATAATCACACGTGGAAATAGTCATAACTGGAGAAGAAGGACAGAAGCAAATGATGGAGTAGGGTGAAGAGAGCAAGAATGCAGGGAACAGCAAACCACACCATGGGAACAGCAAGGCTCATTTTATGCCGTAGCTTGCATGTACGAACTTGTCATAGACTTTATCTGTTCCTTCCTTTGATCCTGAGGTCAAGTGAAACTTCTTAGATGTCTCGAAAACAAGATTGTGTGTTCTCAGCCTCTGCCTAACCACCCCGTTCAAGGGGTGGGGGTCCTGCCAAAGTCCCTGACTCTAATGCAATGAACTACAGAGGACCCCGTGAATTTAACTGATAAGCCTTCAAATCAATGCAAAAATGCAAATCTTAGTAAAGTGTCTGTCCATTCTACTGAATTACACACATTCGGGAGCAAAGAATTTCAAGTAGGGGTTAGCAATATGCACGTTTACTCAATCTGTCTTGTGCAGCGTATTCTTCACGGGGGCAAAGAAAACACTATTTGTTGCTACAATCAAACACTCTGTCAGTTTGGTGAGAGGGAGACCTTGTAATTCAAAGTGAAATACTAAGGAGCACCTTTAAGCTGAAATTAAGTACGGGATGTTAGTAACTAAGCTTGTTTTAGGGAGAAATAATTCAAGAGGTGATGTCTTTCTTTATAAGTTCTGTGAGGTTGGTCTATTACTTGAAAGGATAGATGGAAACATTTCGAGTTTGAGGATAAAACCCAAAGATTTAAAGTACGTGAAATGATATCAATGAAAATCAGATGACTGGTGATGTCATTGAGCTCTTTCTATACAAATGGCTATTCTGTATAATCCTGCTTAGATACGTTCAGGGCAAGCTGAATGAGTAACACCTAACCGTTTATACTGGAAGTATCTATCACTACTGAAATTACTACTGGTTTAGGTTATAGAAAACAAAAATCAGACTATTTTCAATGAAGCTTATAAATTAACCTCGAATATTTTTCTTCATATTTGAGATATTATCTTCTCTTTTTCCATGTGCCTCGAGAAACTCTTCAAACAGAAGAAATCCATTTCTCAAAGTTATCTCAATTCTTCCTTCACTTCTTTGTGTGACATGGAGCTGCAGGAGACCCAAAATTTATTCTTCAGACTATCTGCTTTTCTCATTTGGAATGGCAGCGACATGGTTGGCCAGCACGCCGATCCCTGACGTTATAATGTATTGATTCCCTGTGCGGTGACCTTGTAAAGGTTTCCGGGGTACGTCAAGTGTGGAGAACACCGAAGATCACTAAATGCAGTATGATATTTACAGGGCAGCTGACATTGTAGGGGACCCCACAAATATATAGGAACAAGGCACCCTTCACTGTTGTCAGAGCCTGAGACACAGCATCCTTAACGGGGTATCGTTGTCTGGGATGTTTTCAGCATCAGAGCAGAAGCACGCTTCCTGGGAGCCAAATTTACTGAGCGTTGACCAATCGATCTAATATACATCTGAGCCAAGTCTCCAAAAGATGGACTCTTTCTTCAAGAAAGTTATGCATTTTTGGTTTTGTGGTCAGCACTCCTCTCTACCGAACTCTCTAATTTATACACTTGATCAGTAGAGATTGTTCTTTTTTTTTTTTTTGCTTTCTAGGAGGACTGGGAAGCGTCTCTGAGGTCAGAGAATTTGAGGCCGGGCGTCTGATTTATGGAGTAAATATAAACTTTCAATATCTTACTTCCATGCCCGTTACATTCCTTTTGAACTCGGTTTATCACACATCTATGCTGCCCCAGATGGGAGGATGTCTGAAGATATAAAACCTTCAAGAAGAAACATGTTCCAACCCCTTATTAATGTTCCAGTCTCTGTGTATTTTTCATGGCTGATGCATTTTGAATGTTAGGAAATGAAGGTATGAGGGAAAGGAGACGAAATTACCTCGTGCTTGATAGATACATAAATCAAGGTTTGTAGTTGCGGGTTGAAACAGCGCACTATTTTTAGGGAGATGGCTCTGTTGGTTGGCAATCATGTTTACACCTGTTTCTAATTGTATTAATTTTTCAGGTTGGCACTAATCCATTTGCCCAGGCTTGCCCGGAACGTTCTGCACCCAGAAAGCAGTTGGGCATGCATTTCATTGTTAATGAAGCTGTCTTTTATATTTGCTACGCTTTGAATGCGAGAGAAGAAAAACCAGTAGACAGATTCTGCAAATATATACGTGGACAGCTTTGATGTGGTTTTTACCACGTTTGTGGGCTGTCAAAAGGAGCGGCTTTTTACTGACAAATAGAAATAATTATCATTCTCCACAGTGTGCATTTATGCAATGTACAAGTCATCGTCTTTATAAACCTACAGAAAAATGACACACACATGCATGCACACACCAGCCTCCTCTTCCAAGATTCTTCATATATCAGTACCATGTAGGGTCAGTGCAGTAGTCAACGTTCTCTTTCTCCCCGACGAAAACCTTTCCTGCCCAACGTGCTGAATTATAAATTTCGTTAACGGCAAGATGTAGGGTTCCATGAAACATTTGCAAAAAAAATGTTGAAAAAGAATACATATTCCATAACGTGTTTGGATATGGCACACAATTTTATAAAACACCTGATGAGATGTATACTAATTGCCTATGTTTAGAAAAAAGATCTTAAGAGAATGAGCTTCGATACCCAGTTCCCTAAAAGCCTACAAGCCAAGTACGTGGTAACTGAAGAAAAATACGAAATGATTGCAAATGGAAGAGCAGGTAGTTGGTTAAATAGTTACAGAGAAAATGGGAAGAATGCCTTTAAATACTCAGAGGCAAACGAACTATGATCACTACCTCAAAGCAATTAGTGTCCACCAGAAACTTCATTTTTAGGGTGTGATGAATATTACATGGTATTTCATGTCGAATACTGCTAACTCTTGTTTTTCTAAAGATTTACTTATTTAAGAGAGAGAAATAGAGTGTGGGGGGGGGGGCAGACAGCAAGAATCTCAAGCAGACTCCCCGCCGAGCGAGGCGTCTGATGCAGCTCCATCCAGGACCCTGACGTCATGACCTGAGCCCAAATCAAGAGTCCATCGCTCAAGAACTGAGCCATGCAGGAGCCCCTGTTAATTTTTATTTTTAATAAATTAATTTTCAGTCAATTAAAATCATCTATTGATGTAAAATATACACATCACTGATCAACAACGATTTATACTGATCTAATTTGTGTGACATTTTGCATACATTCAGCAACTCCATGGGTATGGGGGTTTGAGCTGTCTCTGCGCTGAAGTCTGTGATCACAAAGATTGGCCCAAAATGCACAACAAACGTAGACATTTTCCAGTTTCTTCATGTTGGGAATAAAGCTGTTCTTTGGAGGAAAAAAAAGTCACATAATCAAAAAGAAAACTCGTAGATAGAAAACCATATATATATTTATTTAAAATGAGACATTTGGTGACTGTGGCTGTATATTTTTCATACTGAAAAATAAGTTGCTGGCTGGTTTCTGGTAAAACTGAGAGCCTTGATAATTTGGTTTCAAGTAATTTTCCAGGACATCTTCCTATTTCTTCTTTACTTTACATATGCAGAAACTTCCCTGCTGATGTGGGAAGAGAACACCATTTAGCTGATGCTACTTTCCTGGAGATAAAACCAGAGACGCTTGTTTACATTTCTGCTGAAGGACCTGAAGACGCCAGGCTGATGAGAAGCACGGTGAGTGTTTACAGAGCATCTGTTCCAGATTTCTTTATATTTGTGACTGTGCTTTATTCCAGGTCACACTCCTTTCCCGAACATAAAAATTAAGAATCAAAGACAATTATTAATTGGCCCAAAGTCTTCAGAGCTAGCAAAGGAAATAGGTTCTTTGATTTCAGTGTGTTGTCGTCCTTCAAGTTCTGTGGGGTTTTTTGGGTTTTTGTTTGATTTGCTTCCAGCAAGCCTTCAGAGGGACACCTTCAGCTTTGAAGAACCATCACTCGAGCAAAATTTTTGGAAAGTAATTATATTATATATTTTCCCATTCAAAAATATACTGAAGTTAAATGCCTTCAAAATTGTATTTTTTTTTTTTTAAGATTTTATGCTTTCCCGATTGAGCCAGCCAGGTGCCCCTCAAAATTGTATTTTTGAACACTGCAGTGAAATGACGAGTTTGCATGAAGAAACAGATAGTCACATACATAACTCAGGCTGTGTTATTCAGCCAAAAAGGTACCTTTGCTGTAATATGAAGATCTATGAGAAAGACGATGTCCCCCATTTTCCACGCGGGTGGCTGGCTCTGCTCCACACACTCACGCAGGGATCCAGGCTATGAATACCTGCCATTTCCAACTCCATCCCGATTTGGCCTGATTCCATTCAGGTAGGGGGTGGGGAAGGCACAGGTTTGAGGGACACCATTTCTTTACGTGCCCCATGTCTGCAAAGGAAGGACGGGACTTCACTCTCAGGTAGTCAGGAAGAATATAGTCATATGTCCACAATGAACCACCAAAGGGGCTGGCCAGTTATGGTAAAAAATAAAATAAAATTTGGGGCGCTTGGGTGGCGCAGTTGTTAAGCGTCTGCCTTCGGCTCAGGGCGTGATCCCGGCGTTCCAGGATCGAGTCCCACATCAGGCTCCTCCGCTGGGAGCCTGCTTCTTCCTCTCCCACTCCCCTGCTGTGTTCCCCCTCTCTCTGGCTGTCTCTCTGTCACATAAATAAATAAAATCTTTAAAAAAATAATAAAATAAAATAAAATAAAATAAAATTCAACTGAGCAAACTCTAAATATGTTCTTGCTTTTATTCAAGGATTCCTGCATGGGGCAGCAGGTGCGATGGAGCTCTGAGGGGGCGTACGGAATAAAAGATTGTTATAGACAGAAGGGATGGGGGAGAAGGACGTTCTGTTAGCAAAAAGTGGATTGGTTGTGGTAAGGTCACCTTCCTTTAGGGGATGGCAGGGGTCTACCTGATAGGTGACCTCACTAGGGCTGAGGAGGTGATTTCGGATTGCCTGGTTTAAGGTGCCATTCCTGCAAGACGCTGAAACTATACCTAGGTTGGGTGTCGAGTCTCTGTTTGGGGATGTGGAGCTTAGCTTTGCACAAATGATTCCATTTGAGGCACCTTATCTAGTTTTTAATACTTTAGCTCCATCCAGCAATCAGCCTATTAGGGAAGGAGAAATGGTTTGTGTGGAACATGGACAGCTCCTTGCCACAAGAAGGAACAATGTGTTGGATGAAGGATCTGAATGCGGGAAACTCTGAGGGTACATTTAACTACCTTTTTGATATCCAAGCATAATAAGGTTATTAGAGCACGTGGACAAATCTCCTCTACAAAATATTATGATCATACTAAAAGGTCTGGAAGAGTGTATTTGTCAGTAGGTGGCTGGTGCCGTGTGCAAATCTCTGGCTCAACCTCCCTGAACATTGCAGCAGTGGTTTTGTAAGGTGTTTGTCCATGTACACAGGACCGCAGTGGAACATCGGGGGGACATCTCCCCTTTAAAGCAATACTCAGAATGGAATGCATTGGATTTTCAGCTGTTTGGGACCATCTGAGGACTTGAAAACCTGGTTGCCATTCACAAAACAAATGGCTTGCTTACAAAATGAATTGCAAAACGATTCCCAATACAGCAGGTTTTACCTGAAGTGCCTTATTTTGTTTCACGCTAGCAAAGCCCCCATTTAGAAACATTGCACTGAGTCTCCGGCATACCAAAAATAGTGTGGAAAGTTCTCTACCAAGTTGCTTAATAGTGCAATCTCGTCCTGTCCAAATATTTTTAAACGGAATTACTCTGATGTGTTCCCGCCAAGTGCTATGGAGTCTTATAAACCAACTATAATAGGTTTCATAAAAATGAATAATTCGGCTCATTTCTGTTCCTCCGTTTCTTCAAAGCCTTCTCTCAAAACAATGCATTATCTTTAAAGGGTAAGTGAAAGTAAATTAAGGACCCCCAAGATTAGGACATGCTTTTTTTGTTTTGTTTTTAAAAGGATTATGCTGCCCTCTTTGTACTTGATAACAAAGTCACTTCTTGGAAGCCGCACTGACGTATGTCGAAACCACATTTCTTGTGCAAGACAGACTGTGAACACCTGAATAAAAGCTAAGAGATCCTATCTCCTTTAAAGATATGATCTGTTTCATTCCCACGTTGCGTAATTCTATCTTTACGACACGACCTTTGAGGAACTCTCGCTTTTATAATTAAATTGCCCTGAGGAAAGCTACGAGTCTTGCCTACCCTTCATCGTTTTCTCATTCCTTTGCAATCCAGGATGAGTACACACCTGATGAGAATCCTTGAAAGGACACGGCAAACGCGGCAAACGCTCAGGTTCCTTGCTCTTTGCATTTCGTGAGTCTCCACTGAACTACGACCTCGCCTGACTGTGCAATTCCAAAGCTATAGCCTGAAGCCAGCACAGAAATCTGTCACAAGGTGTGTTGGACCCACGAGGCTGCAGATGATTTCTTTTTACGGAGAACACAAAGATGTCTCCCTCGAAGCCAAGAAGGTGACATCATGATGATTTTCCCCTCGTCATGCTGATTTCACTAGGAAAGCACAGACATGCAAACAGTCAAGTGCCAGGAACGTGCCAGTGTCCACACTTCCTCAGAGGTGACAAAGGACCTGGCAAGGACACCGATTTGGTCCAGGAAGTCCTCACCTGTGCCTCGGCTTCACAGAAACAGGACTGCAGAGACTATGCAGACGGTGCATGCCCTGTTGGTTGTTTATACAAGGAAAGCAGAGGGAAATGGACTAATTTCAATGTGAAAATAAATCTCTCTGATAATAATTGGCCTGTTCTGCTCCTAAACCTTGAGTTATGGAATAAAAATGAATGCCATAGATCCCTATGAGACTTGCAGATTGCTTCTTTTTTTTTGCCTTTGCATATTATGATAATTAAGATTTATGTGGATTGCAAGTTTCATGGCTGTGGTTGAATCTACAAGATGGCCTTGTCTCTAGAAACCATCATCTCTTGAAAGAAGATAGTGATGATAGGTAAAACTTTTCTGCTATTTCAAGGAATTTTCAAACACTGGATTCAGGCAATTTAATGTAATAAATATTGATTGAGGACCTGACATAGCCAAGCTGTGCTCCAGCCCTGGGCATATTCATATATAAACAGGATATAGTCTTTGGCAACAGCATACGTGCTATCTAATGGAGGGGTCGTGGATAAAACATTGTCTACAATGGTGGTATTTAACAGGGGGTAATTTTGCTTCTCTACTCCAGGGGACACTATGTGCTGTCTAGAGACATTTTTGGTTGTCACAACTGAGGATGCTTCTGCTATTTAGTGGTAGAGACCAGGGATGCTGGTGAATGATCTATAATGCCCAGAGAAACACTGCCCCCACCCGCCTTCCCATAGCAAAGAATTATCCAGCCTCTCACACCAATAGTGAAGTTGAGAGACTGTTTTACAACTTCAGGAAAAATAACATGTGAGCAAAATGGACATATAAACACCACGTGGCTGTGAGTACCGAGAGAGGGACAAGGATTTGAGAGCTTCAGGAAGACTCTGAGGATGGCTATAAATAAGAAATCCAATGGTATTTGTATCCTACACTTATAACCTTTAAAGAGTAGCTCGCATTTCATGAAAAGACGAGTATTTAAAACAAGGGAAGCTAGAGTCAGACTCCAGATGCTGTCCATGGATAGGCGTCCCTTAATGTGAGCAGGTAGCCATTCAAGCCGTTTGAGACATCATGGTGGACAGACACCAACCTCCTTCCACCAGTCACACCTGACCTGAGCACGTGGCCAATGGGAAGCCACAAATACAAGGGAAACATGGCACGATCATCTTCGAATCTAACGACAGACTTGAGTCCTGTTCCAGCCTTTTGCTATGCAAGGTCCTATTTCTAACTATATGTGTGGAGTTAGGACATTGTTAATATTTAGATTCATCGAAGAGTGCTTTAGACACAATGAGATCTGGTCTGGGAAAATGAAATCCTGCAAACTCTGCCCCTGGCCTCAGCTAGACAGAAGTCTAGACGTCAAATCTCAGATAAACAAATTTATGTTCTACTTCTCCCTAACACAGTAGGTAGACTATCCGCTGAACAAAAATGTTTGAATATACATAGATTTCCCTTGTCTGGCATATTCATTTCAGAATCCTGGTCTGTTATTAATGCCATGTCAAATGCCAACGCTCTTCAAAGTTGAAGATCATCAACACTTGAAGATCATCAACTACCCCAAGATGGTAAGAAAATGAAATGTTAGGTCAAACAAAAGGGATATCCCTCTCTCACCGAGTTGGGCTCTTATTTTGGGAGGGCTGGAAAGGATGGAAAAAACCACGTGGATTGATCTTACTGTCTATGAAATCATGAATATCTGCTCCAAATTAGCTTGAGGCAGGACACTCCTTTGCAGAAGATATGCTCTATAGGACAGCAAATTCTGGAAGGTTTTGTCACCGTCAAAGGGTACCCTCAGGAGACAGTAGATTCTCAGGTGCTCGGGGGTCCAAAGCACTTTAAGCAAAGCCAATCTCTGTCTCCATGTCAAACCTAGACAGTGTATATAAGCAAAGACATTCTCTGCTTTGTTTCATCTGTACATTTACTTATAAGGCTTTACGTAGTCCACAGAGTGGGTTCTGTTTAATTATCTAATATGCTTAAGTGATTCTACGCCTAATGTTTTGCTGGTATGAAGAAATTCATAAAATGGGAAGATGATAGTTCTCTCCTACACATGCCTGGTTATTAAGACTTGCAGCCTAGGTTCGAACCACTGTAAACATGAATGTTTGTGTGAGAAAGTAGAGATCTTCACTTAATAATTAAAAATAGGTATTGCCTCTCCTTGTTACTTGTAATTCTGAATCATTAAGTGATAAGACACACAATATACAACAGCTAGTATGTCTTTATGTTGCTGTACTTGCAAAAAAAGGAAGATAAATTAGCTCTTGATTTTTATTATATCATAGGATATCGCTTGGTACTGCAACTCAATGTACATGATAAAATCCTCAGACTGTGTATAGGGTCTGTGGAGTTGGGTGATAATGGAAAGCAGTCATGCTTTCATAAACAAGGGGCCTGTTACATGGCTTCCCATTTGGGGTCCCAGATTCTTTAACCAAGCTTTCTTTCAGGAATCCCCCACATGGTGATCTGCTTTTAATTACACATGAGGAACCCTTTCTACTTAGCTATGACTCCTACTTCATAAATAAACAAATTCACTGGCTGTGCTGGAACCCACATAATTGATATAAACCACATAGTTGTTTATTTAAAAAATTGTTTTAACGTGTGGGTATCTCACCACGTCATCCACAGACCCCTGTGGACACAACAGGAATGCTTCCGTAAGTGGGGACTGATTAAGGGATGAGCTCGAGTTCTGTATCTTCACGACTGAGGATTACAGAAATACACTGCCCATGTGACCACGGGGGATGTTTCTGGTCTGGCCAATGTGAGAAACAGAAATGTCATTGCTCTCCTTCAAATGCTCTGCTTCTGTTTTCCTATTGAAGGTCTTTGGCATTGACTTATCTTTTGCACAGGGCCTGCATGCCTGTGGCTTGGATGAGACCAACACCATGGGATGACAACACTGAGCTTGACTCTGTTGGTCAGAGTGGTATTTTAAGAGCCTCTGCTGTACACAGGGCAATCCAGGGGAGGGAGGCCATGAGAACACCACCTTAGGTGCAAACCCATCACTACATCAAGGGACAAAAATGATGTTTCCGATCTTCTAAGCATGGGGCAAGGGCATCATAGCTTGACTACAAGAACAGCCTTTGGGGCGCCTGGGTGGCACAGCGGTTAAGCGTCTGCCTTCGGCTCAGGGCGTGATCCCAGCGTTCTGGGATCGAGCCCCACATCAGGCTCCTCCGCTGTGAGCCTGCTTCTTCCTCTCCCACTCCCCCTGCCTGTGTTCCCTCTCTCGCTGGCTGTCTCTATCTCTGTCGAATAAATAAATAAAATCTTAGAAAAAAAAAAAAAAAAAAAACAAGAACAGCCTTTATCACTCTTGGTTTCAGGATATACTTCTGATTTATTTTGAACTGAAAACAACCCACAAAACTGGGGACTGTCATCCCATTGATGCTTATAAATTCTCTCCTTGAAGCAAAGAAGTAAGCAATTTTGATGGAGAACACGGTTGTGGGGGTGGCTTGCTGGACAACGGTATTTATGTGAAATGACTTTAAAACATTCCACATAGGATTTGATGAAGATGAGGTGTTTGTTTGAGATGACTGGACCCAGGACAACACAGGTGAGCATGGCAGGCATTTTGTTACACTCAAGACACTCCAATTCTACACCTCTGTTTCTTGGGGAGGCAGGGATCATCTTCTAGCACGGACGGTAAGAAAAAATTCTATTCTGGGTAAGACCCTAGAAGAATGTTCACAGTCCACCAATAGTAAATCATCACATGATGTCTTTCTTGCCAATTACTTATTTAAGATCTAGCATTTAGCTTCAGACTATATCTTTGAAGTGCTACTAAATACTTTTCTAGAATTAAACAATGGATCTTGGGAGGAGCAGGAAGCCTGTGGTGCTGTACGTTCTCTCCACTCCCTTCCTCTCAAACAGCTTCCTGGGAACCAGGAGACCCAGCAGCTCTGTAAATACCAGAGCTCCGCAGAAAGGCCAACAGAACGTCCTGCCTGCGTGCTGCCCAAAAGTCCTCCATCTACGAGGCATTTTTTTACAGCTGTACTTGCCGGAAAGCTTGCCCAGTGAGAAAGCCTCTTTCCGCACGTTACTGGTCAGGATGCATGGTTCTCAAGCACAGATGGAGCACATTCTTGGTTAGACATTAGGAAGTTGTACAACGAGTCTCGGTCAACATACAGAGATCAACGACGGGCAAAGTATGTCTCTGACCACAGTGGAAGTGAGCTTGAAATGCACAGCACTGGGGTGTGGGAGACTTACAGGCATGTGGAAATCAGACGCACGCTCATAAGGAAGCAAGGGAGGAAAGAATAAATCAAAAGGGAAATGGGAAAAGAATTTGAGATTAATGAAGGTGAAAACCACACTCCAAAAATGTACAGGATATGTCTAGACTAGTGCTGAAAAGGCACTAGTAAAAACCTATACTAAAAAATAAGACAATGTCAGGGCACCCGGTGGCTCAGTCTTTGCAGGTCATGATCTCAGGGTCCTGGGATCGAGTCCCGCATCGGGCTCCCTGCTCTGCGGGGAGTCTGCTTCTCCCTCTGCCCTTCCCCCCTGCTCATGCTCTCTCTCTCTCAAATAAATAAAATCTTTCTAAAAAGATAAGACAATCTCAAAATAGTAATATCACCATCCCCCTTAAGATCAAAGTTAAGCAAATTAAACCCAATCAGAAGGAAGGTAATTATAAATATTGAAGTGTGAATAGATGAAACAGAGTTTTGAAAAACAATACAGAGAAGTGGGTGAGATCTAAGGTGGGTTCTTTGTAAAGATCAACAAAATTGACAAGATTTTTAGTTAAGCTCACCAAAAAAAAAAAAAAAAAAGAGGACTGAAATTACTGAATAATTATGAGATTCAGTTAGTAATTAAACACACACACACACACACACACACACACACACACACACACACACAAACTCCCCACAAAGAAAAGTGAAGTCCTGATGGCTTCACTGGTGAATTCCAGCAAATATTTTAGAAGAATTAATACAATAAATAACATCATGAACGTTTCCATAATGAGAACAGGAAATTCTTCCCAATTTATTCCATGAGGATACTATGATGCTCTCTGACAAATAAATAAATAAAATTAAGAAACAAAACAAAACAAGAAAATCTTTTCATATTCGTCACTGCGCACCTGAAGGGAATGAGATCAAAGTCTGCGAACAGTCACGGGAAGGTCTCTCTACCTGTCCATGAAAACACTCCCCTAACCAGTCCACAGACCCAGGTCACTATTCCCAGCAGGCAGCGTGTCCCTGAGATTCATTTTCCTCATACGGGTGCTGAAGTCAACGATGCAGAAAGCCAGCTGCCCAAATGGGCACAATGTCTGTCTGAGATCCTAACGCACAGTGGGGTAAGGAAATGGGTGATACAATACAGATTTCTATCACACATTTCATATGACTGGAATCTATAATACATGTTCAGAAAAATCCTTGATCCCCCAAATCCACAGACATAGGAGGAATTGAAGTTTAGAAGAATACAATTTTTTAATTAATCAACTAATTAATTTTTAAAAGATTTTATTTATTTGTCAGAGAGACGGAGAGAGAGAGAGACAGAGCACAAGTAGGGGGAGCATCAGGAAGAGGGAGAAGCAGGCTCCTCGCTGAGCAAGGGCCCGATGCGGGACTCGATCCCAGGACCCTGAGATCATGACCTGAGCCAAAGGCGGACACTTAACCAAATGGGACACCCAGGTGCCCCTAGAAGAATACTTTTAAACTATTTTGGCAAAACCAGGATTGTAACAGATATGGACATGCATACTTAAAAGCAACGTGAAATGGCCAACCCAATCAAAGCGTTTTGTAAAAAGCACAGTTAATATTTTTTTCGTAAGCTAATAGAGTCATATAGTTTACAGGTAAATGTTTGAGTTGAAATTTAAAAACTAACTATATTTAAAAGTATACCCCAAGATGGCTTTTAATCATGAAGCTATTCCACCCCACATGTAAGAGAGACGTAAATATTAACTACGCATATGAGATTCTGAACTTTTGGGAAAGATACAAAAATTTTTTTAAGCGAGTTTCAATTTTTTTAAAGATTTTATTTATTTGCGAAAGAGAAAGAACAAGCAGAAAGGTGGAGGGAGAGGGAGAAGTAGGCTCCCTGCTCAATGCAGGACTCCATCCCAGGACCCCGAGATCATGACCTGAGCCAAAAGCAGACGCTTAACCCACTGAGACACCCAGGCGCCCAGAAAAGATAGAAATGTCTTAAAATGTGCTGGCAAAAAGCTTGGGGAAATTTTAAAAAATAACACTCTTCCTACGTTTTTGGATGATAGCACGGAGTGATTCAACCCCTTTAGAGGATGCTCCCACAACATTTACAAAGTTAAAATCACACCATTATTGTCCCTATGATTCCAATGGTTAGAATTCACCCCAACAACACGTGTTCAAACGTGTCCCAAAAATGTTCATATAACGATAAATGATGCAGCATGGTTTGAAGGACCCACAGATTATCATAAGTTCAATTTCTGCATGATTAGGTTAAATACATGGTACCACACCAATTTTATAGAATAATATGCAGGCCTTACAGAAAAATGAGAGTGATTTGTATTTGTTGATATAAAAAAGATGTAATATGGGTGTAGGCATCTCAAGGACAAAATGGAAATATAAGAATGTGATATAATATATGGATAGATGGCCAAGGATGTTTCCCAAGTGATTAATTCTTAGCAGGGGTCCAGGGGGCTCAACAAACAGAAGCAGGACTTACTTTTAATTGGGAATCACTGTATATTCTGCTTTAACATGCTTCATGCATTAGTTATTTTTTAGAAACCCACATTAGTCCAATTTCCAAATTAAAGGGGAAATGTGGTTGGGGAGTGAGGTGTGAATATAATTTGGCCATACTAAAAAATATAAATACAGAAGTACCAACAGCCAAGCATAATCACTAGACACGTAAAGTAAAAGATGAAAAAAAAAAAATCAAATACTCCATCTCAGCTATGCCAATAAATACGCAGAACATAAATTTTCCTGTCAAAAGATACAGCACCAGGTAAGATAATAAAGATAAAATCTATCTGCATGCTTTTAAAATGATGCTGGCTAAAATTGTTTTCAAAGGAAAACAGTAAAATTAAGACATGAGGAAAGATCCAAGGCCAATGCAAATTGAAAGAAAGGTTGAGTGTTAATATTAGCATCAGACTAAACAGAATTGAGGTTCCAAAGGAGGACCCAGGACAGGTGCAACTTCTGAGGTCTGCAGGGCTCTGCTGGGCACCTCCTCACCTAATGGTTCTGGCCCTTTCCTTCACATCTGCTGGACATTATCCCATTTCAGAATACCATTTGGAATCCCATTTAAGAGTGTGTGAATACCACACACTCACCTGACAGTTTTGAGGATGAAACCCATTCTGGTTATTGAGGCCTGGGAGGTATGTCCTGGGAATGTTGGTGTTGAATGAAGATGAGACAGAAGATAGACCATGAAAAAAATATAAAGCACATTTTTGTGCACGAAACAATATATGAAATGGCTAACACCCAAATCTGCTGCTTCCTGGTTTTGAACATTGCACAGAAGGATATGTGATGCTCACAGCCACTGCAACCACTTTGAGGACAACAGAATCCCAAACAGAAAGGCAAGAGCATCCCCAAGAAGTTGACCAACATCCCCGAATGGCTGAGCTCCTGAATTAACAGACTCTAGAGGTACCTTCTTGCCTCTTCCTCCTTACCTGAAAAACATCAACCACTCATTGTTCAAGTGGCTTTTATTTGGGTATATTTTTAATTGTGAAAGCATCTTAACTGCTATATTTATGTTTTGGGGAAAACAAAGCATAGTCCATGACAAAAACTATAAACCACATTTTTGTGTACAAAACAATATATCAAGTGGATAACATCAAAATCTGGCTGAAATAAACACAAAGATAAAACGATAAAAAGAGCTTGAGATATTACTCAACTATCGATATACTTAAGAACGTGAATAATGTCAAGGGCATTGAGTTGAGTAAAGAAAAAGCCAAGCTCAAGAGGTTATATGGTCTATGACTCCTCTTACAAAATATTCTCAAAGTAAGAACATTACAGGGAAGGGGAAGAAATTCGTGATTGGCAGGGATGAAGGATGGTGAGGAGGATGAAGGATGGTGAGGAGGATGAGGGATGGTTTCACTGTGAACAGGAGGCTGGGTGGCAGGGGAACAGTTCCATATCTCAATGGCGTTGGCTCCTCCATCCACTTGTGTGAACAAAATGGTGAGAGCTGGAAACACCCGCCCTGTCAATTTCAGCTTCTTGGTTTTGATAGTGTGCCAATGTTACATAGGATGTCACTAATGTGGGATCCAGGTGAAGGGTACACAGGACTTCTCCCTACTGCTTTTGCAAATGCCTGTGACTCTAGACTTATTTCCAAATTAAAAAAAATTTTTTCAATGCAATATGAATAAAAGACTGTGAGGTGTGGTGTACCTGGCCGGAGATTAATCTTAATGCCCTAAACAATGCATTTTTCTTGTCATTTTCCGATACCGCTAAAGAAGAAATTAAATCCAATAGCACATGGTGTTACTTTATAAATACTTGATGCTTTGTGCTATGCATATTTTGGTTACTTGTCCCTTTTAGGTATTTTTAAATGTTTACAATATGTGACACTTTTGTTTACACCTTATGCTTCTCTTGGAAATAAAATTCCACATTCAAAAGACCTCATTAACAGTATTGTTTATTATCACCTGCAATTACCAAAACAATTTTTCTCGATTTCACCCTTTTCGGGATTATATTTTTTTTCCTCTTACTCTCAGACCAACCAGCCTCTGATTTGCTTTTTTTGTTTCCCATCCCCCGGAGTGTCCTTCTATGCTTCCTCTTCAAACTGTTTGGTTGCTTTTATTTTTGTTCTCCCCTAAATAACAGAGACAGATCATATCTATTTTATGTCTAATGATTTCCCTGATTTAACACCTCAGCATGACTCAGCAGTCTGGAAATGAAAATACCGGCTAACTTTAAAACACAATTGACACAGACTTGAACAATTCACAGCAGCAACGTGGGATACAAAAAAACAAACACATTTCTTCCGAGTAGAAACAGTTTGAGAACCTAGCTTTCTTCGTAACATTTAAAAGTGGCATAAACATTGTGGGGAACGGGGCCTGATTGAGTTTGTATTTAATGTTCTAGAAGAAACTACTATACATATAGCTCTCTAAAATATCTTCATTAGGGGATAATGTGAAAAAAACCTTCAAAACAAAAATAGAAAATCTTGCAAGTTTATTGCTGATTAACTATCTTAAGCAAGTAGGCAGCACAATAAAATTCAATTTAGACCACTATTAACTCTGGGTAGAATTTAATTGGGAGGCAAACTAAATCCTGGATTATTGTTTCTGTCTAAAACGTGTGAGCTCAAAGATGGTACTTTTGTTAAAATGTACATGCACTGTGGCTTTTTATTTTTTTAAGAGCAGAAAAATAAAAATCAAGAAGCACAGATTTTCAAGTATACAGAAGAAAAGTTAATCACAAGCAGGCACATTTTTCTTCTCCAAATTAAAATATATTCCTAGAAGGTAAAGTTATTCTAATGACTATTTAATAAATACGTTATGATATGCAATTCTTTATGAAGCAGGTGTAATTAAGAAAAATAGATTACACTGCTAGAATAAATTTGTAGTTTTCTTACACCTATTTTAAAAGTACGCTTTTCTGGGGTGCCTGGATGGCTCAGTCGGTGAAGCATCTGCCTTCCGCTCAGGTCATGATCCCAGTGTCCTGGGATTGAGCCCCACATCGGGCTCCCTGCTCAGTGGGGAGTCTGCTTCTCCCTCTGGCCTCCCCCCTGCTCATGCTCTCTTTTTCTAATATAAATACATAAGATCCTTTAAAAACATAAATATAGAAGTATATTTTTCAACTGATCATGTGGCATCATAGGTAAACGCATTTTGGCACAGCTTCTATGTCAAACTAGTCAAGGTTTTCAGGATACTTTTTTGAAACTGCAAGATCACTATATACTCCTTACATTTATCTGTTAATAATAGCGTTTCATCTGCAACACCACAAGGTCACAGTCTGGTCTGTTCTTAAATCTCAACTCAGTGGGCTGTGAATGACAGGCCATCAGGCACTGTTAAAAATACTTTCAAAGTGGGAGACTTCCCTAATCCACGTGGCTATCAAAGAGACCTGTCCAGGTAATTGTTGGGGCCTAGAATGAGGAGTAGCTGGGGCACGGAAGACTTGGATGGATCTTTAATCCCACTGCCCTTGCATGGTCCCAGGCAAAGTTTGGGAGCCCTGGCATCCAGCACATCTGGGGAACAAGTGGACCCTCAAAGACAGTTTCTTCTTAGCTGTGTGTTAGTGTGCCAGTGTTCCCTCATTGCTAAGAAGCCAAGAGGGAGATGGACACAGGTTGATTCTTCCTTAGGCTAAGCCTGGAAGAGTGTGAGGACACTTGGGAACACAGAGCTGCTGACCAGGTACACCAGGAGACTAGACATGCCACTAAAATCAATTAGCACATCAAAACGTGATGTTTCCTAAGTAGGGTTGCTATGAAGAATGTAAGGGTGTAACTATGTTTGCAAACCTGTCAAAATAATCCATTAATTCCATGGAGGAAGAAAGCCGTCCAATTGTACTAAGACGTGGAAAATATATTTGAAAATAATTATGCAGCCAGTACAAAAAGGACATAATAAAAGGATATGTAAAATAAGCAAAAACAAACAAAACTGAAATAACAGAAGCACTCTTCTCTTTAAAAAAAAGGATTTTATTTACTTATTTGACAGAGAGAAAGAGAGAAAGCACAAGCAGGGGGGAGAGGCAGAGGGAAAGGGAGAAGCAGACTCCCTGCTGAGCAGGGAGACCCACATGAGGCTCGATCCCCTCACCCCGAGATCATGACCCAATCCCAGGTCATGACCCAAGTCAAAGGCAGATGTCCAACCAACAGAGCCACCCAAGTGCCCCACAGAAGCACTCTTCTAAAACCAATACCAGTAGGAGACTAAAAAGCAGATAGGAGAGTGCCTTCCATCTGCATCATTATGCAACAATTTTTCTTTGAAGATTCTTGAAAATGCAATGAGATGAATAAATGTAAATGTATTACAACTACTGGAAAGGAACACATGAAATGGGAGCTCTTCAGTTGATAGCATGACTGTGTACTTGAGAAAATCTATTAAAAACCTATGAGAAGGTATAAGATAATTTGGTAAAGTTGCTGAAGACAAAGTAAATAAACAAAAATTCTTAGTTTTTACCTCTACTGCCTAGAAAGCAATATAGACACTCTATTCTAAATCCCATAATTATAGAAAAGAATACTGGAAGTGCATTTAATTAAAAAAAACATTAGGAAGAAGCATATCACATCCTACTGAAGGACACGAAACAAGATCTGAGCAAACAGAAGCACAAGCTATATTCTTTTTTTAAAAGTAATTTCTACATCCAACGTGGGGCTCGAACTCATGACCCCAAGATAAAGAGTTGCATGCTGTTCCAACTGAGCCAGTCAGGCTCCCCAGTACACGCTATATTCTCATTAGCTTCTATGACCTATCTCTGCATTGCACGCGTCACTCAACTAGAAATGTTCTGTTGCTCATAATACTTTTCTCAAACCTTAAAAAGATGTATGAGCAAATTCCCAAATTTAAGCTTTTCTCTTTTGTTCACTGTGAAGTGAGCTATAGAGATTAGCTCTGACATGGGAGGGCATGGTGGTGCCGAAAACTCAGTACAGAACCAGGACAAGCCTTCTTTCTTCCTTCCTGCCATCTGTCCCTCCATCTTATCCTCCCCTTCCCTCCTTCCTTCCTTCTTTCCTTCTCAACATTAACACCCCCCCCCAAAAAGGAATAAGCAAAACCTCACTAGCTAAGTTTGCTAATTAAACAATTTATGCAACAGAAAGCCTAAAATGAACTAAGTTGAAAACAGAACATTTGAAAAATATATTTTAGAATAACTGGTGCATTTTTGTTTCTGTAATCTTTACTTTTTTTTTAAGCCTTCTTTTTTTTTCTAAATTGATATAAAGTGGATATATAATGTGGTATTAGTTTCAGATGTACACCATAGCAAGAGGAAAAAACAGACTAAGATAGAAAGAAAATCATCCAGAGACACTGAGATGAGACTAGAAACAGTAAGAGCAAGCCATTGTGGAAAGTGAGACACGTATGTCATTAAACAAAGCAAACAAAAAGAAAGAAAAATCCTCTACACCTTTAAATGTATACACAGGACAGCAGCAAGCAGAGCGTGAGTTGCCCATCTTAACTTGCTCAGGTACCATCTTACAAAAGACATGCACTGTTGTTTTTATATCATCACAGAGTGGAGATTTCAGTGCACTACAAAAACAGGAACCACTTGCTTCAAATTCATTTTCCATGCAATTATGATTTCATAGTGTGAGAGTAAAATCAACAGGGTCCTACCACCATCCTCCTCTTAACTAGCTAATTAGCTAATGCCCCAGCTACATCCAGAGAATAAGCAGACAGGACCAGAAGGCATAGTGCAGGAAATTCAAATGCCACAATGCAAGACACAATGAATGAGCTGCTTGTGCTGAGAATAGCCGGGTGGCTGGCCACCTGCATGCTTATGGCCGCCCTCTCAGACCTGAGTGAACACAGCAGCTGGAGAGGATTTTGACTAACGAACTAAAAGGAATTCCCAGGACTCTCAAAGTCCTTGAGAGAGATTGCTCAGTTCCTTTGAGAGCTGCCTTTGTGATAGCTCGGTCCGCTCCAGCTGCCCTAACGTACACCACAGACAGGGCAGCTTAAACAGCAGGCGTGATCTCACCATTCTGGAAACCACTGGTTTCCATGTGGTTGGTGTCTGAGGAAGGCTCTCCTCCTGCTGTATAGATGCTTGGCTTCTAGCAGGGGCCTCATGTGGTGGAGACAGAAAGAGAGAGCTTCCTGGTGTCTCCTTTAACAGGGACATTAAACCTATAGGATCGGGGCTGCCCCATTATGATCTCATTTCTCCGCAATTATTTCTTTGGAGGCCCCATCTCCAAGGGGGCCACACTGGGAGTCAGGGCTTCAATGTATGAATTTGGGTGGGGGCACGCACATTCTGTCCATGAGAGTCCTCGTTCCACCGTTGACGACAGATTTTCCATAGGTCGGACGTAACGCAGCTTTCCTACTGTTGTGCATACACAGAGAATACATCAGCATAGGCAGAGACGTAACAGATGCTCAAGAAACAGCTGAGGTGTAGAAAGAACTGCAAGTATTCTATACACCTTGGAAGAGGAGGGACCTTTGGTTTCCTCCAAAGAGAACAAGGACACAGGTGGTCAGCAAGCACAGCAGGTGGTACTCAGAGAGTCATCACAGGACGGATTCAATGAAGATATGCTACACAGATGAACCAAAGTCTTGAAATAGGAGAGCTGGGTGAACGGGAAGCACGTTCTCTGCAGGAGCACTGCCACGTGTCTGGATGAAATGCGTTTGGTGTCACGGATGCACATGAGTGAGGACCGGCGCTCCATGGAAAGGCGTGTGAGCAAGTCTGTAGGTTCCAGAGACGTTCACGCCTATTTTACAAGTCAGCACGGCACCACCCTCTCCACACATTTTACAAATGTCTACACTGACTGACTTCAGATGATAGGTTTATTGAGTGATATACTCCAACCTGTCTGTCCTCTCATTACCAAATCAGTGCTCTGAGAAGGAGGACACAGATTTATCTGCATCTGACTCCAAATTGTGTCGAGTAGTTAGATTCACCAGCAAGCATCTTCCTTTTGCATTTATTTTAATTCCCTTTTGACTGTCATCCTTTCATGTTTTACCAACTCGGTTCCTCGGTTTTCTTTCCAACAAGGCCTACGAACAGGAAACAACAGAACGGCAGAATCCAAGTAACACCACACTTTCTAGGAAGTTTCAAACACTTGAGTCACCATTTGCAATTAGATAAAAAAATGTGATTGAGATAAAATCAGCCTCCTTTGATTTGTTCTGAATCAGGAGTCTTGTCTTTCAAATTAAACTATAAAAATAGTTCCAGGGGTTCATGTCTTCATCATTAACAGGTCTTCAATTCCAGGATGTGCGAGGTGCAGTGTTAGCTACATGGGTGTCAATGAAGCCTGCAAGACTGTCGACATGACATCCTTCACAGACTTATAAAAACGCAAGGCAAAGTACCATCTTTGATAACATAAGTAGCATTTGTAAGCACACCAGCTGACACAGAATAAGGAAGGAATCTTAGCTATTTGCCCATAGATGTTCTAGGGTAGGTCCTACAGAGGAACCTATATATGGACTCTAAAATAGGACGGGCTGCTTTCCATTTGGTTATTGCATGTTCCTGTGTCCACCTGTCTGCCCGTGTGCATTTAGTGTGATGGATGTTTGTGTGGTATATGTGTGCATGCATGTTTGTGTGTCCACGTGCATGCATGTGTGGAGTGTGTGCATGTGTGGTATATGTACGCATACATGTTTGTGTGTCCATGTGCATGCATGTGTGGAGTGTGTGCATGTGTGGTATGTGTACACATGCATGTTTGTGTGTCCACGTGCATGCATGTGTGGAGTGTGTGCATGTGTGGTATATGTGCGCATACGTGTTTGTGTGTCCACGTGCATGCATGTGTGGAGTGTGTGCATGTGTGGTATGTGTACACATGCATGTTTGTGTGTCCACGTGCATGCATGTGTAGAGTGTGTGCATGTGTGGTATGTGTACACATGCATGTTTGTGTGTCCACATGCATGCATGTGTGGAGTGTGTGCATGTGTGGTATATGTGCACATACATATTTTGTGTACAGGTGCATGTACATGTGGAATGTGTGCAGTTGTGTGGTGTATTTATGTATCCATGTTTGTGTGTACATGTCCATATATGTGTGGAGTGTGTGCGCATTTGTGTGGTACACATGCGTATGCATATTTGAGTACATGTGGGCTGTGTGGTATTTGCGTGCATGCATGTTTGTGTAAGTGTGCAATGTGTGTGCTTGCATGTTTGTGTACATGTGGAGTGTCTGTGCATCTGTGGTGTATGTGTGCATACAGGTTTGTGTAGGCGTGGAGTGTGTGCATGTGTGGTATATGCGTGCACACGTTTGTGTGTACAGGTGACTGCATATGTAGAGTGTGTGCACGTGTGGTGTGTGTGCATTTGTGTCTGTGCACATGTGGAGTGTGCATGTGTGGTGTGTGCATGTACATGTCTGTGTACGTATGAAATGTGTGCATCTGTGTGGTATATGTGTGCATGCACATTTGTGTGTGCAGGTGCATGCATGTGTGGGTATGTATGTCCACGTGTGCATGCTTGTTTGCGTGTGTGCACGCACGTGTGGAGATGGGTTCCATTTACAGCTGACAGAGAAACACATTACGGCCTTTCTGGGGAGAAAGGCATCTAAGCAATTCCAGCACTTGTGGCCTCGCTGCTGGAGAGGCCGGCCTCCGCGCTAAACCGCTCCAGCCTCAGCTCCGCTGGAACAGTTACAAGCGCAGCTGTAGATTTACAGGCGCTACCACGCGGCTTCTCCCTAAATGTGCGCAAACTACGGCTGAGCCGGCGGACTAACGCAAAATGACCGTTTTGTTGTGATCGTTTTTTTTTCTACCTCCTTGACACGTCCCTTCTGGACTTAAAGTATACGTTCGCTCATGCCGCAAAGCATTCATCTCACGTTTGCCGATGCGAGAGTGACACACCCACTTAAATGATAAATCGAAAATCTAGAAATAGAACGCACACCCCTTGAAATCATCTACCATCCGAGGCAGGAGGCAAGCATGACTGAGTCTCCATACCGCTCAGAAGGTTAAGTGACAGTGAGGTGACCTGGAATAATATTCATTTACGCTTGTGGATTAGGAGGTCAGAGGCAGGTAATGCGTGCATATGCTGGGCTACTGACGCCAAGAATAATGTCTTCCGTGCTAAGGCTTGGGTTTTTTCACCACCACCGAAGAAACCTGAAGAAGAAAGGCATTTCCGTCAGCCCACTGTCCTTTGGTTTGGGGGCGATGTTGCCTGTGACTTCACAACGCTGAGAAAACCTCTGGCCACCAGCTCTGTTGGGCGTGTGAGCTGGCCAGGGCTCTGCACGGCTGCCAGCAGAAGCCCATTCTGGCTGATTAAGCAGAGAATGTTCATTGAAAGAGATTGCACAGATCCTGAGATTTTGGGAAGGGCCAAGGACCAGGTTACAGGAAAACCTTCCAGGGACGACAGCCAATGTAAGCTTACGAATTGGTCTGGTGGAGACATTGCCACAGACACTTGGCGGGTGACTGCTAACTCGGAGTGATGCCATGCCTTAACTCAATGTTCTGAGCTCCTCCCGGGGCAGCTGTCACTTTGGAGAGCTGGACGCTACTCCTGCCATGGACACCCGTAAAAATGCTTTGATTGGAGGAGGCTGCATCACTGGTTTGGGTCCCAGCTGCAAGGGAAGCTAGGAATTTGAAATGTAGGGATTCATCCTGGAATAGATGAGACTCATGAAGCGAGAAATATGCCTAACACAGCCAGGGACCACCAACTAAGTCAAGAAACCGAAGATTTGCAATCCTCCATGGAAGAAATTTGTGCATGCACTGGGCTATGCCGTGATTGATGAATGCCTTCCTCCTGCTACAGAAATTCAGCCTGAGTTACGGTTGGCTCTGAGAGGAATGGGTAGAGATAAACGGAATGGGAAGAATAATCCCAGTGTTGGTTTTGATGATGACAAATGAAATATAAGGACCTGTCCGTCTAATTAGATTACTAAAGAATGATCCCCCAGGTACCACATAATGTATCAGAGAGCTTAATTTAAATATGACTTATAAGCAAGGCATAACTGCGTAATACGTGGAAGAAACAAAATAGTTTCAAAGATGTAAGTGGTCATCGTACTGGAAATACAGGAATAATGAACTACTTTTCCGCTAAGGGATCTGCAGTGGAATGAACACTTCAAGATGAAGAAAGAAAAAAAATCTACTTCTCTTCAGAAAGGAGCAAAGTCTTTCATCCTGAGCCATGATGAAGTGGGATGTTCACAAGAAAAATAAGAGACTTCCAGATTAAACAAAAAAGCAAGTCATGCAGTTTCTCGGGAAACTGTAGCCTCAGAAGGAATGCAGCCAACGTAAGTCAGGGATACGCACTTCTCTTATTTGCTTCAACTGCTACCACTTTGACAACACCGGATGGCGTGTGTCCCGGATCCCAGTGTTCACCAGTGAAACTTCCTTGAAAATGGGGCGATGAGCGATAAATCCCTACCTGCTCACCGCCTCTTTGTCAAGAGTTTTTCTACCCTCCATTCTAACTGTTGGAGGAGAGAAGCCAAATGCTCGCGCCCATTTCCACCAGATGATTTATTGATGGTAGGGTTCACTAGAAGCACAGACTATCACGGTTCCCGCATTGTAAATGACGTGGGTTTGCTGGTTCAATCCGTGCAGTAAAGAGGGGAGAAACAACACGCTTCTTCCACGGCTTGACTGATTGCAAGGAGCCCAGCTCCCCCCCGTGACTCTGCCTTTCGATTTACAAGCTGTTCCCAGACAAGCACCCAGCAGTCCCAACCTAAATAAAACAAAATTATTGATGAAAAATTTCCTTTTTTTCATGTTAAATATTTAAGAGTAGGTTTGTCTTAAATGATGCAGGAAAAGGGGGCACCTGGGTGGCGCTGGCCGTTAAGTGACCAACTCTTGATTTGCTCAGGTTGTCATCTCAGGGTTGTGAGATCAGCCCCGCGTCAGGCTCTGCACTCAGCAGGGTGTCTGCTGGAGAGTCTCAGTCTCCCTTTCCCTCTGCCTCTGCCCCTCCCCACTGCCATGCACGCATGCTTTCTCTCTCAAAAAAATAAATTAAAAAATAATAATAATATTGCCAGAAAAGAACCACTGTAAAAAAGAAATATTTCTCCTTCATTGGCAAATATATGCTTATCACTGCAGTGTTTTAATTTAATGATATAAAATTGTATTTCTAAAGTATCTTTGATCTTGAGAAGTCAGAAACATTGGTGGGGGACGGGGTGGGAAAGCCAGAAGGAGGGAAGGAACACTTTAAGGAAATCCAGACGGGTCATGGGGTAAAACCAGAATACACATACTTTTCATTGAACGATAATGTTCTCACGACACATGAATTTGAGGAAATATGGTATACCGACTATTTAAAATGATAATTTCTGAACATCAAAGGCAAGCTCATGTTGGAGATTTTTATAAATGAAGGGCAATATAGAGAATGAAATTCAGAGGCTCCTCTTTGCCTACATCCTCGAACAATAGCCCCTGTCATTTGTGTATTTCTAGACTTATGTTACAGATATCGAAGGATAGGATTATTTGCAATATTTTTTAAAAACATTAAGTAGAGCATCAGGACCTAAATAAGTGTTTAGAGGCTGAAAAGAAACAAGTATGTCCTACTGCAAGATGCATCTTTAAAGAAAAGCATCAATTATATTTTAAGACATTAAACAGAGGCATTAGCCGGCTGCGGGTGCATTATGTTTTGCAACAATTCCGCGTCCAGTACACAGAGGGATGCGGAGAAGTAACTGTTAATGAGTTGTCTTTTATTTGGCAATCTTGCTCTAGTGAATTCCATAAGCAGAATAACAAAGGTTTAATTGTAGATTGTCACCATTGGAGTAACCAGGGTTTAACTGTAGACTGTCACTCAAGCCTTAGACCAATAAATTAGCACTTACCATGATTCCTACCACAGAACGCTTAAATGGCCATCTAGAATGGAGACTTCCCGCCACTTTAGAATCCCAAGCGATATGGCTGACCACACGCGGAGAAGAGACGCCAAAATGGCCAACTGTAAATATGTATATTTTTTGGAGACCCGTCCTGAAGAGTTTGTCTGGGGTTGGGAAGGTGCACGGGGCTCCAATGGGCCATCATATCAAAGTATTTCCATTGTGCTTGCTCGTGCGGGTCTATCCAGTGGCACTGAATCCTTTAAAATAACGCTCTGTTTGTGGGAAAGAATGTCTGTCATCCTCTCGTGTTTCTCTGATGCCTTCTGCATCTCTCCATTGCAAGGTGGCACGGAGTTCCAACGTTTTTTACATTTAGAGTCTTGCGGTTTTGTGCTGATGAGATCATGCAAGCAAGTATTTCCAGCCATTTTTTTCTTCTGCCAGAACCGACTGGTCTGATCTATGACACAGCTTGACTGTGCTGTTTTTAAACCTCTACAATCCTGTTATGCTTCCCTGCTTTTCTGTCTCATTCCTGAGAGGTGGCATTGGAGCCTGATGCAAACCTGTGTTTCAGGGGCTCGTGGTCGATGGAATAATGGGCCACTCTCCCAAAACGTCTATGCCCTGCTCCCCAGAACCTGTGAGTCAGCTAGGTTCACACGGCAAAGGAGAAGTAAGGCTGCACATAGAATTAAGGCAGCTAACCAACTGGCCTTGGGATTGAAAGAGAATCCTGGATTATCTAGGTTGGTCCGTGGTGACCGCAAAGGGCCTTAGAGTCGAAGCTGGAGGAGTAAGAGTTGCCGATGAGCAGCCATTGTCGCTGAAGATGGAGGAAGGGACTCCGTGTCAAGGAACGTGGGGGTCTCTAGATACTGGAAAAGGCAAGACATTTTTTTTCTGCTAAAATGTGCAGAAGAAACACAGCCTTGTTGATGGCTTGATTTAGCCCATTGAGAAATGCATCCAATTTGGATCTTGAGAACTGCATTCTAGCATTTTTTAAAGGCACTCAATAAGTTGGTGGTAATTTCTTACAACAGCAGTTGAGAACCAGTACACACTAAAGCTTCCTCTGAGTAATTCTCCCTTTGACCTTGACCGGGACCTGTCCTACTACATTTGATACGTGTTTTAACTCCCTTCCTGTACTTTACTAAAAAAAAAAAAAAATAGACATCCAGATTTATTCATTCTCAGATTACTCAGTGTTTATACTGAATGTGGCTAAAGGTTTTTTTTCTCATTACTTTGTGGTAAATGAATTAATACATTATATTGATAACTGACATTTTTTTGAATTGGTAGGGTGCCTGATATTCAAGACAAAAACTAAAAGCTTATTTTATGATATAGAGGCAATGCCGTTTAAGATAAAATGTAATATTTAGCCCCGATTTACTGCAATACAGTTTCTATTTTGTCCCTGTGTTCACTGTTCCAGTGCTATTTAAAAAAAAATCAAGCTAAGTCCAAGAAAACAAATTATGTAGTGCATTAAAAAATCTGACATGGAATGTTCCTGCAATACTTATTTGGACAATGCATAGGTTAATAGGAAGAAAAATTGTCAATTAAACAATTTATTTGCAAATTAAACAATTTTAGTGAATTGACTCTTTGAACTTCAAAGCTGAATATGTGATGCCTATCATTCACATTTTAACAATTTTTGTGGGTGTAATATTAAATTTAGGGGTTTTTTAAAATCACATAAATAATGACACCGAAAGCATTCTTAGAACTTCTAGCTAATATGCTACTTTGAACGCTGAGTGTCAGACTCTTAATGGCAAAATGTCTATTATAGATCAGACAAGCACTCAGAAGCCTCTTGACAGAAAGAGGCAACTCTTCGCATAAAAGGAACGCGATTTTCAGATCTTAACGAGCAGCTGGTATTGGCCTGAGAACTGTCAGATGCTGGGGGAGATGAGATGACCTCTCATTTTGGACTCTTGATGGTAGACCTGTCATCTTCTAACTCATTTCTGACTCTTGACTTTTATGACTGTATGGCTCAAAAGGACAAAAAGGGAAACCTTGGCGCAAGCTGTGAGTTGACATTTGAAGCCAATTGTATGTAGTTGAAAGCCAACAAATACCCCATTTTCAGGTGCTGAGTGCCATCTGTTAGGACCCTAAGGTGGCTCTTACGTTCTGTGTGTTATCCTATGTGGGTTCATTCACCGCACGCAAGCGTGATCGCACTGAATGCACAGAATGACATTCCAGGGCACAGTCTGCAGAGACTCATGGAAAAATAGAACATCTTTTCTCACGTACTGCACGCACGTGTTGCTTGTAAAAGGATGCGTGCATACAATTTTTCTACAGGTTGATTTGGGAACGTACAGGAAGTGGGATGTGAGCTCTCAGTGATGAGAAAAGCACTGCATTTTGGAAAAGCGTACCAGTGTCTCTATAGAGGATGTTGCCTGGCTGATGTCACCTGAGGCCAGTCACCCATCCAGAAGTACCAGGGTGATGTTACCCTTTTATTCTAAGGCCACCTGAAGAGCTGGGCATCACTCTTTGGAATGCTTGCCTGGGATGATTAATTTTAAGTGAATCATGCCTCTAGATACAATTTCAATCTCAACAGGAGATAGAGGGTGGAGGGGCATGTGTGGGCTCCAGGAGAGACAATCACATGCATCCAGGGGGTGGAGGGGCGTTCTGCCAAAGCCACGGTCTCACCTCAAACAGGTATGAGGAATCAGGAAAAAAAAAAAAGTGGGAGACTGTGCCAAGAGTAAAAGAGTAAAAGAGATTCAAAGACATGACTATCCTGTGTAAAAGAACATATATTTTCTTCCGATGCCACTGAGGAAATGTGAATATAAATGACAGAATTTTATGACACCAGAAAATTTGCTTTATTTTCATTAGATGTGAGAAGGGAATCACTGTCCTGCTGGAAAGTGTTCTTTTATTTTTGGAGGCGCGCAGAAAATTATTTTGGGAAGAAATACTATGATGTCTGTATTTACTTGAATTGGTTATGATTATATATCTATAATATACCATACCTACATGTTTATATATTAATATTCTGTTTCTAAAGTAGGGGAGATTCTTTCCCCAGTGGCATTTCTAATTGTCTGGAGACAGCTGTTTTGTTTTGTTTTACAGGGGGAAGGGAGGTCCTATAGGCTCCTAGTTGTTGGAGGCCAGCAAGGATGCTGAATCCCCTACAAGGCACAGGACAGCCCCACACAACAGATTTATAGGGCCTCAAATGATGAGAGTTTGTTTCCTCTATCTATCTATCTATCCATCCATCCATCCATCCATCCATCCATCCATCCACTATCTATGTATCAATCATCCATCTATGGATCTACGTACGTAGGTATCTGTCTATTCATTTACCTATCCATCCATCATCTAACTACCTATCCATTATCTATCTATCCATCATCTATCCAACCACACATCATTTTTATCTATCTGTCTATCATCTATCCATCTATCTATCAATCAATCTATCATCTATCAATCTACCTACTTACCTACCTACACAACTATGTATGTGTGTCTTTGTAGCAACTCTGGAGGAATGTTAGCTTTTTCTTAAACCAAAATGATGGGTATTGAAAGTATGAATCTTTCTATGTTTATCTAATTTTGAAAATTTAATACAACAAATAAATAATGCAATACCTGGTCCCAGAAAAAGAAACACTTATTTAAAAATGCATACCATTATGAGAAACTGTAAATGTAAATTGCAGCAGAAATAAGTGTTATTTATCTCAGAAAAAAAGAGATTATTTTGGATAACTGACTGCTGATCACAGTAAGAATTCCAGGAGGCCCAAACTAAAAACAAGGCATCATCATTTAACAACCTAGAAATAAAAATAACTACCATCTTTGTTTTCATAAGCCAGGCTACAGAAAGAAGGTCACATAAGAACTTGATAGATACTTCAATCAAATTGTACCAGAAATAGGACACAGTAGAGTTATCATGCTTCATTTGGGAGAGAAATTCAGTAATGTTTAGATGGGAGAGAAATGAGGGATATAGATCGAGCCTGATAAAAGCAATCTCTGTTTCTTTTCATAGCAAAGGGTCTACAGAAGCACCTGGGTCCAATGGGAAGATACCCTAACAGAGCTTCAGGCACAGAAGTATATAGAAGCCTTTTGGAAAAAGACTCCTCCTGGAAAAGGAAAGAGATCTAAATTTATTTAGAGCCGTAACTTAAAGCAAGACTACTCTCTACAACTACAGGAAGAAAAGATTCCATCAGAACAGTTCTGTGAGTTATGTTGCGCAGGAGAAAACAGGATGAACTTAAAGATGTCCCATAAAAATTAAGTGAAGCCTCTAAGATCCCCAGGCATGAAACTGAAGACACTCCCAACTTTGGCACAGGATTAAATTTTTGTGAAATTCTGTGTAGTTGGGTTCTCTGGTACCCTCAGGCTAAACTGTGATTGGGTGACTATGTTTCCTGCATTAGTGAACTAATGTGTGTACTCATTGATTTATGCCCTTTGGGGCTATAAATAGAACTAATTTGTTTTTGGAAATCGACGTGCATAAATAAAAGTCATAGATTTTAAATCTACAGTTCAATCAGTCTTAGCAAATATGTGTCAATGCATCATATAGACATCACCCATACAAGTATACATTGTCCATAGCAAAAGGAAGTATATTCCCACCATGGCACAAAAACCACATTCTGGTCAACCCGGGCTATCCCTAAGAAGTGACCATAGTTCTATCATTCGATACCCTAGGGTAGTGATGCCTCATCTTGAAACTTGAATAAATGGGATCATACAGTGTACATTCTCTTCTTCTCTACCTTCTTTGACTTCACATACATTTTGGGATGGACCCATTTCGTTGTGTTTGTCCGCCATTTTTTTTTCATATTGGCTATCGAAGAGCCTCCTGTTATGTGAAAAATACTACAATTTGGTTGTCCATTCTCCTGGCTTCTTCTAGTGTGGTGCCATTAAGAATAACGTTGCTACCAACATTCATGGATGAGTCTATTGGAAGTACACACTTTTGTTTTTCTTGGGTAAGTGTCCAGAAGTAAAATGATGTGGTCATAGGGTATGTGGGGATAATTTGACAAGAACTACAAAACTGTCCACTCTTCTTGACCACTCTTCAGTGGCTTTTTTTTCTTTGCCATTTGTATACTATCTGTTGGGACATATACGCTCAAGTCCTTTGAAAAAGTATTTGTATTTGCTAAAATATTTAAATTATAAATTTAAGTATACATGCATTCATACCAATATATATTAGTACAAATAATTTATCCTCTATATGTGTGATAAATAATTTATTTAAGCACGTCATGAGATTCAACGAATTTTTATGTATCTCTATATAATGCTTATTTATCTGCTCCTAAATTAATCTTGATAAAATTCATTTTATCGATAGATGTGCTATGGATATCTTCTCCCAATCTACATGGGATAACTAAAACACAGTATTTAATAGTTTGTGGGATGTATCCAATGCAATGACTAGTAATCTTGCATCGCATTGTATATATATTAGAAGAGAAGAAATGTGATATATCAAGAATCAAATTTTCCAACCTAAGAAACTAGATAAAGAAGAGCCAGTTAAAACCAGAGAGGAGAAAAGCATGGATTATTTATATAATAAAAGGAGCTCAAGCTAAATCAAAGTAAGTAGAAGGAAATGTAGAGTGGCAATCCACTAAATATGAAACAATAGAGATATTCTACAAAACCCAAACCTTATTTTCAGAAGATCTGAGTGTTAGCACCTGTGAATTATCCCTACCAAAGGCCCCACAGTCAAGATAAAGCACATTTCCATGAGCTGGGCCAGTGGCCTGATATCATTGGGAGTTCATTCCCCTCCATCCCTAACCCCAACTGATCAGTATCAGTCCATACCAGTTTGGGCTAGAACTTCTTATCAGTGGAAGCATACGATGCGTGCTCATTTGTGCCCAGCTTACTCACTCAACACTGTATTTCCCCCATTCCTCCATGGGCACGTAGGCACTAGAAAAGTCCTTCGGCTCTACTTTGTTTTCTTTAATCAGCTGTATTTCCCCCAGCTTGACTGATACATTAACTGACAACTAAAAAGAGTACATACCTAAAGTGTATGCCATGATTTACTACACCTATACATTGTGGAATTACCATAATATGAAGCTAATTAACACGTCCAGATGGGTAATGTGTGTGTGTGTGTGTGTGTGTGTGTGTGTGTGTGTGTGTTGGGAACACCTGAGGTCTCCTATCTTGATAATGTTCAAGCATACAATACAGTGCCGCTAACTATATAGTCACCATGCTGTGCACTGGATCCCAGAAATCTTATCACTGGAAGTTCATACCCTCTGTTAGTTGCCCATCTCTCCTACCCACCCCCCAGCCCCTGGAAACTGCCAATCAACTCTCTCCTTTTATGAGTTGAGATCTCTCAGATTCCACACCTCAGTGAGATCATGCAGAATTTGTCCTTCTGTGTGTGGGTGAAAGTCCTCCAGGGCCACCCATGTTGCCATAAATGGCAGAATCCTTCTTTTGAATGGCGGGCTACTATTCCATTGCATATGTATGTGTAGACAGCATCACATGTTCTTTTATTATTTTTAACATTTTTATTCAAGTATAGTTAGCATGAAGTGCGGTATTAGCGTCAGGTGTACAATGCAACGATTCAGCCACTTCTACCCACGACTCGGGGCTCATCACGATTAAGTGTACCCTTAGAAAATCACATGTTCTTTATCTAGTCATTCATCAACGGACACTGAGATGGTTTCCAAGCCTTAGTGACCGTGCGTAAGGCTGCACCGGACATTTCTTGGGAAGGGGGTTGCAGGATCCGTTACTGGGTAGACTACATTGTTACCTTTCCAGTCACCTGCTGCTGGGTAGTCAGTATCTCACCGTTATTACTGCAGGCGCCATAAACAGTCACGCACACGTTGTTGGGAAAAAACACGCTTTGCTCTCTGAGTAAATACCTAGGGTAAGATGTCTGTGTCAGGTATAAAGTTCGTATTTCGCTTTATAAGACTAAGCGCGAGCTTGTTCTGAAGCAATGGAATCATTTACACCCCCCCAGCAATGTATGAGCGCTATCTGCCAATGCTGGAGCTTTACCCATTTTATTCAGCGTGCATGAATATTTGCGTTTCGATTTAATTTGCATTTTGCTAATAAATGATGTCATCTATCAATTAATGCACTTCACATTTACATATGTTTTGAATTAAATTTATCATTCATGCATTTTTTATTTATCATCTACGTATCTTTTGAATTGAATTTTTTGTTGAAGTGTTTGTTCCTTAGGCCATTAAAATTTTGTGTAAATGTATTATTTCTCTTCTTATCAAGTTTTTTAAACATCGATTCTGTATGTAAACTGTTTGTTAGCTACAGATGTTGCAAATATTTTCTCTCAGTCTGTGACTCCTATCTTCCTTTCAAAGATCAAAATATTTTAGTGGCATCTGGGTGGCTCAGCTAGTTGGGCGTCTGCCTTCAGATCAGGTCGTGATCTCAGGGTCCTGGGATTGAGTCCCACATTGGGCTCCTTGCTCAGCGGGGAGCCTGCCACACACCCTGCTTCTGCCTTCTCTCTGACAAATAAATAAAATCTTTAAAAAAAAGAAAATTCTAAAAGTTTAAGAAAAAGATCGACATATTTTAATTTTAATGAAGACTGTATGTTTATTTTCTTACTGTGGGTATGTACAATTTAAAAGATCTTTTCCTTCTTCAGTGACACAAACACCTTTCTCTTAAATTTAATTTTTAACACATTCTATACTTTAAAAAATTTTATTTGGAATATTTTATTTTTAAGTAATCTCTACACCAGTGTGGGGTTTGAACTCACAACCTGAGATCAAGAGTTGCGTGCTGTACGGACTGAGCGAGCCAGGTGTTCCATATTTTATACTTTTAAATGTAACTGGATTGATGATCCATTTAGAATTCATTTTTCTGCATGCTCTGAGGAAAATCTGAGGTTGATCTTTTTTCCCCATTTGGGTTCTCAGTTGCTAGAGCAGCATTTGAAAAGCATATCAAAAGCACAGTGATTATGCTTACCTACTGGTTTTTTAAATATTTTGCATAAGATTACGAGAAAATTTTTTTTCTTAAATCTCTAGTAGAAGGCATCAGAAAAATTACATGGCCTTCGAGTTTTTATTGAAGCTTTTTTTTTTTTTAAGATTTTATTTATTTATCTAGAGAAAGGTCACACTCAAGCAGGGGGAGGGACAGAGGGAGTGATAGAGGAGAATCTCAAACAGACTCTGCACTGAGCCAGAGCCCAACGTGGGGCTCAGTCTCTCGACCCTGAGATCATGCCCTGAGCCAAAACCAAGAGTCAGACGCTTAACTGACTGAGCCACCCAGGCGTCCGGAAGCTTATTCAAATAAAAATTCAATTTTAAATATGTGCTTAAGCCTATTCAGTCCATATTAAGTACTTTAATAAGGACTGAAACCCATTTAGGATTTCTTGTTCTCCTATGTCATTTTAGGTAATTTGTGTCTTTCAAGAATTTGTCCATTCCAAACAGGTGGTCTTACTTTATTGGCATACGGTTGTTATTCATGTTTCAATATTATCTTCCACATGTCTGCATGGTTGGAATGGTGACTCTTGACTTATTACTGATACTGGCAATTTTTAAGACTCCCTTTGTTATGATGTCTCATTACATCATAGTAGCTTAGCTACTTTTACAAAGAATTCAGCTTTTCTAAAATATGATATGAGATTCACAATACGCTGTAACAAAGAGAGTCCCTTGTATCTTACCCCACTTATGCAAAGTTCTTATGAACTATGGTACGGTGTCATTACCAGGGATTTGAAATCGATCCAACACTTCTGTTAACACCACCACAGACCTTATTCAGATTTCACCATATTTTACATGAACTCTGTGTGTGTGTGTGTGTCTGTGTGTGTGTGCGGAAAAGAATAAACTTTGGACTTTGGTAATGATTCGGTTTCCAATTTCAATGATGCAATATTTATTTTCTCATTCCTTCCCTATTTTCCATTAAACTTTTTTTTTTTTTTTTTTTTGCCAGCTAGGTGAAAACTTGGCTGATTTTATATAATTTTGTATTTCTGCCTAAGTATTTAAAGACACAAGTTTTCCACCATGTTCTGCTTTGTGTGCAAGCAACAAATTTTGATAGATTTTTATTTCATTGTCTGTCAGTACAAAATATTTTTTAAATTTCCTGAGAGACGTTTTCTTTTGACTAATTCAGAACTGTGCATGTTGTTCAATTCCCAAATATTTGCAGATTGCCTACATATGCGGTGTTCATCAACTTCTAATTTAACCCCACTGTGATCAGTAATTAAGTGAAACACCAGAAAATATTTGATCAAAACAAGGAGCAGAGGAAGGAAAAATGCTGTTTGAACTTGACGAAAAGATCATGAGAAAAATTCTCAAAACACTATATATTCTGACTCTTGAAAAATGGTAAGTTTCTGGAGCTCTCATACAGAATATGGAGAATTCTGAGTTTGATCATGGTATAAGCGAATTATTTTGCAGTTGGTTGAGTGACGATCTTCAGAAAGTGCCTAGGAGTGCTTCTAATTATCAAGCTGCGGGGAGTTCCTTAGGGCCACACAAAAAAGGACATTTCCCCTGGCTCTCTCCCATCTCACAAGATTCTCCCAAGCTTGCAGGAAGACATAAAAGGCACGTTCATTCCACACATGGCAGCTTGCTTGGAGCAGTATTTTACATTGTAGAGAAAACTACAATGACCAGCCAAATGACAATGAAATTTAACGGAGAAAGGCTAAGCTCTTGCATTGCATTTTTTAAAGGTAGGTTTGGGAACTCCTCGTTAATCCACTGAACAGAGGCATGATGTCATGAGCAAGGTGTTCACAGCTCACAATGCCGGGTAGCTCGTACCTGGGTGTCACAAGTCATTCTGATGGTCATATTTTAGGACACATGCTAAAGGAGCCCACATCTTGGGTCTCAGAAAAGACATATGTGGGATGAGAGATGCTTTTCAGTACTGGATATTGGAGGAGCTGACATCTGGAAGAGGGGTGTGTGCATTCGCAAAGAAAGAGAAGAATGGGTGATTAGAAACTGCAGGGAGAGGGACGAGGCTTTACCCAAGGACAGATGGTACGGTGATAAACACTGTTCTTGGCTAGAGAGAACCATCTTGTGAGCCCATCAGCTCCCGGGAAGACATTTCCAAATGAGAGGCTATTTGCCAACGGTGACAGAGGGGAAGCAGAAACGTGGAGTGCATGTCAGGACAGATGAGTAAACAGGTCAGTGAGTAGGACGCTGGTTCTTATAGCCATTTTGGGATCGACGGATCTTGTGTGAAATGGACGAGGCACTGGGGAGAACACAAATGAGCCCAAAGAACCCAAGAGCCAGGCTGGTGATGAGATTGCTGTTCCTGGCCCACCCTTCTTGGCCAGATTGAAGGATCTATAATGCTACCTCCCATGGGGTCAAGTCCTGGTATGAGCATCACCACCAGTATCACAACAATCACCACCAGCTATGTCAAAGCAAAGGTGGACAACTTCCCCAAGATGCAGGTATCAGCTCTCCCAGTGGCCAGGGCTGCAAATACAGCCATTTAGATATCAGGGGACACTTCCTTCTTTGTCCCTGCTTACAAGTGACAGGTCTGCTTTATTTCATCATTCTTCAGCTTTTTCACACGACTGCAGATCAGAGTCCTCACTATAACCAATTCTTGTGATACAACAGGAAAGACAGAACTATACAGCACGTAGTTCTTAGAGCCAGCATAGAAGGTATGTATTACTTGCTACCAGTGGAGTAATTTGGACAAGGTATGCAATGCCTGCAATATTTACTACTGTCCCTTTCTAGAAAGGTTTTTGGAATGTGTTTGCTGATCCTTGCTCTAAACAAATGTTTTCAGGGTATAGGGTATCATGTGGGATTATTTGGTTCTACAGGGTCATGAGTAAATTCAATGGGCTTTTTAAAAATAATTTATGGTCTTACTACATTGTTGGTGGGAATGCAAGTTGGTACAGCCACTCTGGAAAACAGTGTGGAGGTCCCTCAAAAAGTTAAAAATAGAGCTACCCTATGACGCAGCAATTGCACTACTGGGTATTTACCCCAAAGATACAGACGTAGTGAAGAGAAGGGCCATATGCACCCCAATGTTCATAGCAGCATTGTCCACAACAGCTAAATTGTGGAAGGAGCAGAGATGCCCTTCAACAGATGACTGGATTAAGAAGATGTGGTCCATATATACAAGGGAATATTACTCAGCCATCAAAAAGAACGATTTCACAACATTTGCAGCAACATGGATGGGACTGGAGGAGATAATGCTAAGCGAAATAAGTCAAGCAGATAAAGACAATTATCATATGGTTTCACTCATTTATGGAACATAAGAAGTAGGAAGATCGGTAGAAGAAGAAAGGGAAGAAGAAGGGGGTAAACAGAAGGGGAATGAAGCATGAGAGACTATGGACTCTGGGAAACAAACTGAGGGCTTCAGAGGGGAGGGGGTGGGGGATCAGGATAGGCTGGTGATGGGTATTAAGGACGGCACGTATCACATGGTGCACTGGGTGTTATATGCAAGAAATGAATCATAGAACGTTACATCAAAAACTAGGGATGTACTGTATGGTGACTAACATAATAAAAAATATTATTAAAAATAAATAAATAATATTAATACAATGGGAATCCTATCAACATCAATAATATAGCAAACTATTCATGTTGCTCAGTAAATGCCTTATAATTTTCCTTATATATATATATATGGCAGTTCTTTTTCCTTCCCCCAACCCCCAAATCTTGAGAAATTAGGAAACCAGTAAACCTTGGCACAATTATTTGTCAGGTGCAGAAGGTGTTCAGAAAAAGGGCATTTCCAAATTCCATAGGAAGGCATTTTATTAGAGCCTTCCTTTCCCCCTCAAACTTCCTGCACTTCTTTCATTCTTCTAAAACTAAACAAACTGGACCGGTAGTGTTCCTTTTCAGAAGACGGCTGTCCATTCTGTGCTGTGACTCAGCACAAAAGTTAGTAAGGAGACAGTGGCACTACCCCCTGGGTAGCAAAGGTCAACAGCAAAGGGTGGTATCAGAAAGGATCCCGTGTCCTCTCTCATCGTTGAGTGGACAGCTAATGATTTGACCACAGACTTTAGAAAGATCTGCCCATAGAGCGAAACAAAGGGATGCTATTTTCTAAGAAGCTATTATTAAGTCACAGCCTATAACTGATGTGCTGTTCTTCACCCAGATGACATTTTTGCCATCTGTCCACTGAAGCAAGAAATGCTTTGCACTGAAGCCGCCTTAGGGTTTTTATTTTCCTTAAACTACAGGTCAAGTTTGCTGGTTACCAATCACGGTGTGATATGTGAAAACAAATGCATAAGGACGGATGTGAATTTCTATATTCCACGGAGCCTGAATTTGGCATTGTGCTATGAAATTTTCTTTGATGGAGCCAAAGAGGGGAAAAGAAAGTTGAGTTTGAGGGGGAAAAAGTCTAGGAAGAGCTAATAAGCTACACTGACTGATGTAAATTTGCTATCAGGTACCACCTTTTACACAAATAGGTAACATAGTTTTCCTCCACAGTTTAAGCACATTGTGGAAGAAGTTCAGCAAAGTCAGCTAAAGTGATGAACCCTGGAACTTTATGGTCTTTGTAAAGAAATTACCTCATATAGAAAGAAAAAGCTAAGCAAATAGCCCCATGAATGACGATGACAAAATGCACTGCTCTAAGTGAGGGCTCAAGCCAAGTACTAAATAGGGAATTAGGCTTATTGATTATGGACCCCAAGAGGAGTCTTCTCAACATATGAAAGGCTACAATGATGGTCAAGTCCCCAGGGGATGGTAGACCATTTGGAAAGAGATCTCCTCGAAAGCTGTACAGAAGAGAGTTTACTTACAAAGGTTGGAGAAGACTGCACTCAACAATCCCCACCGTGTGTTTACACTAGCAAAATTATTAAGTTTTAATTACCAGCCTGGGGGTCTGAAGGGGTAGGGGAGGGAAGGTGTTCATCAGAGCCTGTGGAACTTTGGAGTACTGCAGGTAAGCAGAACCATGGAAAAACCAACAAGCAATCTCAATGGAGGGCACCGGTCCTTCTACATTAAAACACATTAACAATCTTTTCTCAGTAAAATGCACCATATTGTTGCACATATACATATACAAATTCAACAAAGACAAAGACCAGAAATTGACCCAACCACATATGAAAATGAAGTCAATAAAATACCGATACCACCAGTCAATGGGAACTTTTTGGGAAACCGGAATAGATTCCCTATTTCACACAATGCATAGAGTCCAAATGGATTACAATTGTAAATGGAAAAAAATGGAAAATGTACAATTTTAGAAATAGAGATAAAATAACTTCTGTACAACCTGGATATAAAGAATGCTTTGAAACTGATTCAAAGTCCAAATGCAATTAGATGGATGAATATAGATATAGATAGACATGGATGGAAATAGATATAGATAGATATAAAGATAAATGGATAAATACGAGATAACAGGCAGATAGATATTGACATGGATATCACAGGAGTTAATTTATATATTTGCTTTTTGACTTACTGCATAAACACTAGAAATGTTTGAATAAACCAAATGTTATATTTAAGAAGGATTAAAGGAAAAAAACATACTGTTTGAACATCCCACATAATGAATAGGATAAACAAAATTTCTATCATATATAAGAATTCAGAAGAGAAAGAAAGAGAGAAGAGAGAACATTGTATTGTGTATTTCTGTTAAGAGAGTAGATCCCATGTTAAGTCCTCTTACCGCAGCAAAATAAAAGTAAGTATTAAAAACAATAACTACAAAGGAAGTTGAAAGAAATGAAATAAAAGGGGTGCCTGGGTGGCTCAGTGAGCTAAGCATTTGCATTCAGCTCAGGTCATGATCCCAGGGTCCTGGGACCTAGCCCCAGATCAGGCTCCCTGCTCAGCAGGGAATCTGCTTCTCCCTCTGCCTCTGCCACTGCCCCGGCTTGTGCTCTCTCTCTGTCAAATAAATAAATAAAATCTTTTTAAAAAAATGAAATAAAATAAAAGGTACTGGTTTTCACACTGAATGTAAATGGGTTATATTTCCTGTTAAAAAATGGAAAGTGCAACTTTGTAATTTTAAAATTACTCAAAATGTTTAGATTGATTACCAGAAACCTACCTAAAGCATAGATATAAATAAGGTTGAATATTAAGCGATGGACAAAAAGGTACCGGCTGAATGCAAATAAAAAGAATGTAACTGAGGTCATATGAGCATCAGAGATGTGGAGTTTTCAGTTAAGCATGGTAACCAGAATCAAAACAACTTTTAATGAGTGAACACGGCATTTCTTTTTTTTAATAAAGATTTTATTTATTTGAGAGAGAGAGAGCAAGCACGAGTGGGGGGGAGGGGGCAGAGGGAGAAGGAGACTCCCTACTGAGCAGGGAGCCTGATGCGAGCTCGACCCCAGGACCATGACTTGAGCCAAGGGCAGATGCTTAACCGACTGAGCCACAAGGTGCCGCATGAACATGGCATTTCTGATGCTCTGTCATAAGTCTGTATATATTACCAACTGACAGTTACCATATAAATGAGAAATAATCAGAAAATGATAAAAATGAAATCTAAAGCACACAACACACCTCATTCAGGCTGGGCAGATTTAGTACAAAACAAAAGTAAAGAGAAAATGAGTCCTAACATGAATCATTTGCTTTTGTGTCCACATCCATACTCGTGGAGGGATGCTTCAGTCCTCTATAAGAGAACCTACTGTTTAATACGTCAACGGAACATGCATAAACATCAATGCTTTGATAATTTGCGGGTCAACATCTGTCTCCATAACTCAATAAAAATAAAATGGCATCCAATAAAAGTTCATCAAGAAAACGCTTAGTCGTTGAAAAACACACTTCCAAATAACGCTGTCATAGAAGCAACTACCAATGAACCACAAATTCACTCTCTGCCAGATACACGTTGGGATGATGGTAGCTCAGTACAGGGCCCAGTGTTTCCTGAAAAAACAACACAGAACAAGAGCAGATACAACCACACAACAACACCAACCTCCACGTGACTTTACCGCAAGCCATGTCTACTCTTCAAGTTAATTACTATGTACTAAAAGAAGAAAAAAAACCCCACTCCAATTCCAGAGAATTCCCTCATTGCTCTTGCAGGGCTGCATGGCAAAGATGGACAGTCAAAGATGGACAGGACCGTAGGGAAGAGTGAAAGTAAAGCTATTCCACAGCATGCATACTGTACATTGGAAATACTTTTGAAGTCCTTATTTAAAACACTAACTACAATAAAAAGGAGGTGATGTACTAACACAGAAAGACTACACTAGAGTAAAAGCAATGGAACTCAATTCTTTGAGTATTGGGCACATAATGTATCCCCCTGGCACTGGGGCTCCTAATTTCTGAAATTAGTACGTAGGTTGACTTTTCTTTAAAGGTTTATTTATTTGAGAGAGAGAGTGTGTGCGTGCACAGGCACAAGTGGGGGGAGGGGCAGAGGGAGAGAATCTTTCCAGCACACTCCCCACTGAGGACAGAGCCTGACTTGGGGCTTGATCCCATGACCCATGAGATCATGACTTGAGCTGAAATCAAGAGTCAGATGCTTAACCGTCTGAGCTACCCAGGTGCCCCTTGACTTGATCATTTTAATCCAAGTCCATGGATTGTCTTCAAGGGGGTCATTTGATATAGATGTGCATGCCTGAATCTCTGCTTTAGAATCTCAATGTTACGTATGGCTCAGAAAAAGCCAGGAAGTACTGTCCTAGGGAACCCACCTGGTCCCTCTCGGTGCTCACGTCATCGGATTTCAGCAGAAGATAATGGGGGCTCTGGTACAATCTGAGAATCTTGTAGAATCTGAGACAGTATTTGAGTTTGAAAATAAACAATTCAGCTCATTAAATTATTTTCACTCATCAAGTGTTCCTTTTTTTTTTTTTTTCTGTCTTTGATAAATACCACAAGGGCATTACATCATTCTATAAAAAGGGGAGCATACATTCAGATAATAGCCTTTAGCCTCCCCAAATTCTCTTCCCTGGTTCCTGTGCGGTTTGCTCAGACTATGTCTTCCCTGCTGGCCAAAGTGAAATATGCTGGTCTTCAGGTATAAAGGCTTACACATCTCAATTCAATAAGCTTAGACATTGGCTTTGAACAACCTAAAAAGAATAGCATCATTTCTGCTTAATTGTGCATTCTTTCATAGAATACTGGAATTCTCATAGCATATTTGCCTCCTTATTATATTTTCTTAATATTTTCACTCCAAAGGCAAAAGAGAACTGAAATATAACCATGGAGAAGCTATCCAGCTGCATAATGACATAGTAGCTCAAAGCTATAACCAACAAATATGATTCTGAAAAGCTATTTTGCCAGCATAATATAACCCAATAATAATGCACCATGCTTTTAGTTTGGGGGACGCTTATGCACACTTCCACAGTGATTGCTCAATTCTGCAGGCGGCGTCCTTGCAGTTAAAATCAAACCCACTGTTCTGGCTAACAAGGGACTGGAGACAGAGTGTTCCAAAACCATCTCCGATATGTGGCAATATTACCCATTTTCGGTCCAATATATTTGATTATAGGATCATCTTAGAGTGCTCTCAGATACTCAGCAAATTGGCTGTTCAAAGAGGCGGTCGATTTATCACATTTACCAATTGTTTAATACTAAATCTATGAGTTTGAGGTGAAATTGGATTAAACAGCTCAGTTTCACCACTGACACTTACTAGCTCACTATATCTATACTGATACTCAAAACATTAGAACTTCTGTCAATTATGCAAAAATCGGGGACTTGCTATTTACAATCAAATGCAAAGATGTTTTTTCTAAGGTAAAACAACTTGGAATTTGTAACGGGAGGCATGGCATACATAATGTTACGGCATGAATTATTATGGTATAATTTATTCCTAAATACATTTTAATAGAGTCAAGTAAGTCTTTATACTCTATTTTCCTGTACCAGGAAGATTAAAATTAATGTCAAAAGCTGCTTTTTTTTTCATAGACTGATAAATGCAACTCTCATAAGTTGCTCATTCAGTTCACTGAAGCAGCCATTGAGTATCATGCTACTAGTATTATTCCAATTTTTAGATGAGGAAACTGAGTCTCATAACTCCCAACTTCCAGCTAGCTAGTAAATTATAGGACTAGACACATTTTCATCTAGCCAGTAAATAGTATCTCAAGTCAGGAAGTCTCACCAAGAATCCTGTGCTTTTATTCAATTGGATTTAATTATAAATGTAATTATATGTTTTTCCAGTTCATTACACAAATATCATCATTTGGACATAAACCAATTTACAGAAGGTAGATGAGGATGTAATACACCTCTAAGAAAGACAGAAAGGAAATGTAATTATAAACAGAGTATCCAAGAAGGTCAAAGGCTGGAAGGAAACAAAATTTGGGGTCATAAAGGAAAAAATACGAACGAGGAGCAGGTGATCCTTCCTGGTAAATCTACAAGGATCAGCTCTAGATAGATGGAAGCAGTGAAATCTTTTCTTGACAAGAGAGGAAAGAAATCAGTAAAGAAATGGAGGAAGTTTTGATAAGATCTGGGCTATCCAATATGGTAGCCCTTAGCCATATATGGATATTTAAACTTCAGTTAATTAAACAACTAACGGTTGCGTGCGTGAGTTACACTTGCCACATTTCAAGGCTCAGTAGCCACACGTGGCTAGTAGATACAATATTGGACAGGACAAGGTTAGAATATCTCCATTACCCCAAAAAGTTCTCTTCCACTGTGCTGGTCTCAGAAAAATGAGAGAATAGAATAGTATCAACATGTCTCCCTCAGGAGTTAGCTTTCAGATAAATAGCTTAATGAAAAGACCAGGGAAGGTCTGAACTGATAGCCTTAAACCTACTTAAAAAATATAACTACTCAGATATGTATTTTTTTAAAAAGGACATTACTATGGATGAACTGCTTAAAAATCACGTCTTAAATTGAGTAACACACACCTTTTGTCTGATGTCAATCATTCATAAATCATACAAGGATAGTAATTTAGGGATAGGAGAAAAGTGATCTGCAAAAAATAGGTAAAATGGCATTAAACTTGAAATTACTGGTTCCTAGTAGGGGATTTCCATTTCTAGATATTTTATTTTATTTATTTTATTTTATTTTACTTTACTTTTTTTAAAGTAGGCTCCAATGTGGAGCTTGAACTCAATGACTCTGAGATCATGACCTGAGTTGACATCAAGAGTAGGACGATTGACTGAGCCACTCAAGTGCCCCATGTCTAGATAATTTTAAGGGAACCAAATTATTTGCCAACAGAGGCAGCTGACCACTCTGTCCCTCTTTCTTTTTCCAGTTTCTCAGATTATTTCCTCCTCCTGCAATAACTAGAACTCAAAGCCATGTGCAATTTCGCTTCTCAACACCTTCCAAACGGCCCTTGAGTTGTGTGAGTTCACAGATCTTCAGATTAAAAACACACGAGTGCTTCTCAACTGTTACCAAACACAACACTGTGCATTAAAAAAAAACAACGTCCAATTTTACCTAATAAAATTTTCTTCTTGACATATCTCAGTAGGTTTAAAATAGCATGAGGGATAAACGATTAAAATATGTTGATGGTGTGCATGAAAAACAAAATAAAGGAAAAATATCATCCCCTTCTGACTGTTGGAATGACATTCTAGTTCCCAAAGGGAGCTGTTCCCACCAGGCTACCATGTTATAAAGCAGA
Source organism: Ursus maritimus (assembly GCF_017311325.1). Taxonomy (NCBI): domain Eukaryota; kingdom Metazoa; phylum Chordata; class Mammalia; order Carnivora; family Ursidae; genus Ursus; species Ursus maritimus. The sequence continues at coordinate 122,563,030 of NW_024423319.1, read as the reverse complement.
AGTGAGATGGCTTCTGTGCCCTTGTATGTGTCCCACCAGACCAGACATGCAGGCTATCTACCTGGCTAGTCTCCACACACCAAGGGTGACCACGTGGTCCAGCCAATCTGAGATGTTTTATTTGTCAATTCCTGCTCTTTATTTTTGACCCTATAATAAGCTTCCTGCCTTCTACCCTGTTTGCTGCTCACCAATGGACACTGTCTGCTTGGCAAAGTGTTCAAGTTCATTTGCATCACCTACATTGTCTCCTTTTATCATTTTTTAACACGATTTTCTCTGCTCTCATTGGTTTCTGTGTTCTAATTTTTAAAAAGGGCATCTTCAATATTCGGATTCCTTTAAAAAGAATCTCTTATATAAAAGAGAATGTGGGGACAGCAGTGGATTTTGAAGGCAAATAATGAAATAAAATGAATAAAGTAATAAGATCAAGACTATGATAAATTAAAAATGAATAAAGCAAATTATACTAATGGTAATTGCAGACTATTCCAAGATGTACAAATGAGAATTTTAAGATGTGTTTTTGCTTCCTTAAGAGGAACTTTGTGCAAATAAGTCCTACGTGATAGTAGCCAAGGGGTTGTTGATGAAACATGTCACTTTTCACTGAAAACAGTACTGGGAAGAGTCCACCAGATCTTTAGAGAAATGTTTAGCCTCTCTCCACCATCAAGACCATGCGCTCTCGTGTGTGAGTAAATACACATGGATAATCGATGTCAGAGTTTACTGTACCTGACAGAAATTTAACATATTCCTTAGAGAAAATGAAATTTCTAATCAGTTCCAAGGGAGAAATCTTGTATCCTGCACCACTGTTTGCAAATAGAATCGAAATAAATCCTTCCTTCAGAGCAGGGAGATTGAATACGTGAATTTTGAAATCAACGGTGAACCAACTATGCATATTTTTGTGTTGGAAACAATTCCCAGAAGAGATGATGCTTTACCCTGGGCCATTAAACACTAGAACAACCACAGGTGTTGACAGCACCAGAATCCATTCCATTTTGCAATGGAACCAATCACCGCAGGAAAGCAATTGTGTTCTTGAAGGTGAAGGTCCTGCGGGTTCTCTCTACACTTGGACTCTGTGACATTCTGGATAAACGTGTGAACTTTCTTGTTGTGGTTGGGTGTTTTGTTTTTGTTTTTTTGCCATGTTCTTCAGACTTTCTAGTATAAACCACAGAGCTGCTTTGCTTCACATAGCTGGGGGAGTACTGTCTTCGGAGGTTTACTAAACAGACAGACTTGCAATCGGTAGAATTTGATCGCTGACAAGGCGGTATTGTGTCCCCTTTGTCATACTCCCTGGAAGTAAGTCACTCTGTGCACTCCTTCCCTAAGGACTGAGGAATTATGTTCGACTTCCTTGAGGGTAGAGTACCCTCATGAACTATATAGAATTCTGCACTGTTTGTCTTTATTTTAACTTTGGTAATCATACCTTTACCTATTCTAAACTTGGATAACACCCACTGGTGTATCTTATTTGGAAAAAGTTATTCAGTATATGTCTCCCTTCCTTATTCCATTCGCTATCTGATCTCTACGGAACAGATCAGACATTTAAAAATCAAAGTTCCAATTTCAGTCCTTTAACTCTGAAATATTAGCTATGCATTTCTATCTTTGGCTTGGTTCTGTTCACATGGTCCATCTTCCTTTGATGTACAACATATAGATCCGAATTTTCATGCTAGGCTGTCTCTGTAGATTCTACAATATGCTAGTGATATTTCCTGCTACTTCCTGAGTTCCCATTTTCATGCCCGATCTACATGATTTTAGCAATAAATCATATTTGGCCATAAAATTTGGTTAACATCATTTCAATCTTGTTTTTACATTCGTAGGTCATTGCACGCATCCATGTGAAGACCACACACTGTGAGTACACAATTCCGTCACAGTATTTCCATGCAGAGGATTATATATATGTGATTTAGTCCCCTGTCATGTACACAGTTATTATAATCCACACTCCACTGATGGGGCTACAGAGGGTCACAGATTTCTGACTGCCCCCTAACAAAGATGCAAAACAAAATAAATGGAAAAGCAGCCTACCCACATTTCTCTTCTTTGGTGTTGGAAGCACACTTTACCTTTGAGGATGACTGCTATTTTGTGTAGAGAAATAATTTAAATAGGGATTTTGTTTATGTAGGGTAAGACTCAAAGCCCAAGTCTAGGATACGAGGATGAATTTGAAAGTGACTACAGTGAAGAGGTATCTTCCTCAGGAGAGGCATTTACATACACCATGTAAGTAATTTTTATCGTCCTTCTATGGATGGAGATTGAGGGTCCTGGTAAGCAAGGAAGAGAGAAGAGGCAGGGAGGAAGAAGTCACAGGAACAGAACGGCATCCAGAGATGAATCCCTGGTGGACTTCCAAACTCAAACTCTGAGTGATGGACATAGAAACCAGTAATGCTCCGGGTTGCCTTCACCTGTTGATATTCCCAGGGCTTGGGTTCTGCTCTTAAACCCCGTATGCTCTTGTGTTTTGGTAAATTAAGGGAAGGTCTGGTGTCTAATTCTGTGACAATTAAATCTCCTCAGGGCTTGACGAGGACGGAGGATCAGTAATAAGACATCAAACATGACTGAATCGTTAGACCGAGCAGAGCTGCCCAATCAAGCAGTGACCAGGGAGATATGGAACATACAATACACTCCGGAGATTCAGAAGACTCCCCAAGGGCACTGACTATCCTAAAACCATGCTGGACTGAGAGGTGGGGGGCATGAGATTTATCTAGATTATAAGTAAGCTTGAGAAGTAGAATTATTGTATCTCATCATCTCATCTCCTTCCCAAGCTGTCTCCTATTTAACAAAGTCTCAATTATCTCCCTGCCCTCACGATGCTACTGTTTAATATGGGCACCATGTTAAGTAATGCCAGATCATGAAAAATTCATAAGGAACTCTAACTTTGAAATTGTACACATTGGAAGTCTAATCCATGAAGTCAGAAATATTTACCAACCATCAAAAAGAATCCTACTGATCATCAAGTAAATCTAGAGATGTGGCAATCTTATATATATATGGCTAATCATAATATCCCCATCCTTTAACTCATTAATGACATTGCTATACAGGAGAAGGAAATTGTGTTTTTCTGATCAACAAATGAGGACTCTCTTTTATCCTAGAAAATGTTGTTGGTTCACAGAAAAATGCTAATAATTAAAGTCGGGCATTTTTGAAATACTTTAGTGACTATAATTTTTATAATAAATTTGACTTTCCTGTTATTGATAAAACAAGCATAATATGTTAAACAGCTCATTAGCCTAAATGCCAAGCAATTTAGCAAATATTTATTTTGTGCATTGTATGTGCCAAGCATTAGTGTTAACATTGAAAAATCACCAGTATTTTGTCATATTTTATTCTAAGATTATCTCAAATTTCATGTGGATTTTTGTGATCTAAGAGAATTAATGAACAAATTTTGCCTAACAGTCATTATGAAGCCAATCCTAAAAATCTAATTTAAAGCACCCTTTTGAAGGAGCTGAAACTCATGGGAGTTTAATTGGCTGTTTCTAAAAAATAAACTGGTCTTGGGCAAGTATCCCTCTCACTTAGGTGGGATGGAAAATAGAGCAGGTTGTGATCACTTAAAACATCCTCTTGTACAAATGGCATGCCAGGTTAGAGAACGGAATGGAATCACTTCTCTGGGCCAACGAAACCACGGAACCAGACAGGTCACTTTGCTGAAGGTGTACAACCCACTAATTGTTCTGGAAGTTCATGACTGAGGGCGAGAAAGTCTTTGATGCATGGTATTCCTTTCTGCTTCAGGCATGTGAATGTGTGAACATGTTGGAAATAGACAGAAGAGGAAGAAAGAGATAGACAGAGACATAGAGAGACAGACATACATTTTTATTTACAGAACAGTCACCGTTATTCATTTGTAAAGTATTTCTGGACATCCAGAGACATTCAAATTGAAGTTTAACTCTAAAAAATGTGGTTTACTCATTAAGGTTGTATTGCTGTTCATCAGGCAAAAGGAGAAAAGCAAAGTAGAACTTTAAGCTAACATTCATTAATCAAATATTATACTTTAAAAATATAGTACAGGGTAACATAAGATATACAAGATAAGACTAAAACTGATGGTTATTCAAATGAAGATAAACATGAACTATGTAGTTGGTTAAGAAAATCAATAAATCTATATAACCTATTCTAAAGAAAATATATGAATATACATGATGATCAAAGGGTAGAAAGAACAATTCTAAAATTTCACATATATGGAAAATATGCCAGTCAACAAGTATGTGCCATTCTGGTAAAGAGATGAAATGAAAAAAAAATTACAAATTAAAGATAAGACATTGAAGAGTTTCCCAGACAACAAAAACTAAAGGAGTTTGTGATCATTAAACCAGTCCTGCAAGAAATATTAAAGGGGACTCAGGGGAAAGGAGAAACCAGAAGTGACAGTATAAAGGCAGGAAACACAAAAGCAGTAACAATGAATATTTCTATAAATATCAGTCAAGAAACAAAAAGGATGTAAGATATAATAACATATACATAAAACATGGAGAAAAGAATGGGTTGAAATTTGAATAACACCTACTTAATATAGACTGCTATTTGCAGAAGAGATTATATACAAACCTAATTGTACCCATATATCAAAAACCACTAATAAACATGTAAAGATTAAAAAAAAAAAGAATTCCAAATATATCACTAAAGAAAATCAGCAAAACATAAAAGACAGGGAAAAAATCAGAGAAAATCTCCAGAAACAACCAGAAAATAAGTAATAAAATACAAAAAATACCTATCTATCAATAATTACTTTGAATGTAAATGGACTATGTGCCAATCAAAAGACACAGGGTGATGGAATGGATAAAAAAGCAAGACCCATCTATACGCTGCCTACAAGAGACTCATTTTAGACCTAAAAACACTTGCAGATTGAAAGCGAGGGGATGGAAAAACATTTGTCTTGCAAATGGATGTCAAAAGAAAGCTGGTGTAGCAATACTTATATCAGAAAAAAAAGACTTTAAAAGAAAGACTGTAACAAGAGACAAAGAAAGCCACCATATCATAATAAAAAGGACAATCTAACAAGAAGATATAACAATTAGAAATATTTGTGCACCCAACATGGGAGCACTCAAATCTATAAAACAATTACTAACAAATGTAAAGAAACTCATTGATAATAATCCAGTAATACTAAGTAGGACTTTTAACACCCCATTCACAGCAATGGACAGATCATCTAAGCAGAAGATCAACAAGGACACAAGGGCTTTGAATGACACACTGGGCAGGAAGGACTTAAGAGATATATTCAGAAAGTTCCATCCTAAAACAAGAGAATACACATTCATTTCAAATACACATGGAACATTCTCCAGAATAGATCACATACTAGGTCACAAATCAGGCCTCAACAAATACCGAAAGACTGAAGTCCTATCATGCACCTTTTCTGACCACCATGCTATGAAACTAGAAGTCAATCACAAGAAAAATATCTGGAAAGACCACAGATGCTTGGAGATTAAACAACATGCTACTAAACAATGAATGAGTCAACCAGGAAATCAGAGAATTTAAAAACTACATGGAAACAGATGAAAATGAAAACACAATGGTCCAAAATCTTTGGGATGAAGCAAAGCTGTATATATAGCAATACAGGCCCACCTCAAGAAGCAAGACAAATCTCAAATAAACCTAAGAGGGAAGTATATAGCAATACAGGGAAATATATAGCAATACAGGCCCACCTCAAGAAGCAAGACAAATCTCAAATAAACCACCTAACCTCACAACTAAAGGAGCTGGAAAAAGAACAACAAAGCCCAAAGCCAGCAGAAGGAAGGAAATAATAAAGATTACACTAGAAATAAATGATATAGAAACTAAAAACAAAACAAAACAAACAAAAACCAATAGAGCAGATCAACAAAGCCAGAAGCTAGTTCTTTGAAAAAAAAATCATAAAATTTATAAAGCTCTAGCAAATTTATCAAGAGAAAAAGAGAAAGGGCTCAAATTAAAATCACAAATGAGTGGAAAAATAACAACCAACACCACAAATACAAATTATAAGAATATTATAAAAAATATGATGCCGACAAATTGGACAACCTGGAAGAAATGGGTAAATTCCTAGAAACATATAAACCACCAAAACTGAAATGGGAAGAAATGAAAAACTTGAACAGACTAATTACCAGCAAAGAAATTGAATTGCTAACCAAAGAACTCCCAGCAAACAAAATCCAGGGCCAGATGGCTTCACAGGTGAATTCTACCAAACATTTAAAGAAGAGTTAATATGTATTCTTCTCAAACTATTCAAAGAAACAGAAAAGGAGGAAAACTTCCAAGTTGATTCTAAGAGGCCAGTATCACCCTGATACCAAACCAGATAAAGACTCCAGTAAAAGAGAATTACAGGCCAAAATCCCTGAGGAACATGGGCACAAAAATTCTCAATGAAATACTAGCAAATCAAATCCTACAATACAGTAAAAAAAAAAAAAAAATCATTTCTCACGATCAAGTGGGATTTATTCCTGGAGTGCAGGGGTGGTTCAGTATTCGCAAATCAATCAATGTGATACATCACACTAATAAAATAAGAACCAAATGATCCTTTCAATAGAAGCAGAAAAAGCATTTGACAAAGTACAACATCTATTCATGATAAGAACCCTGAACAAAGTACGTTTAGAGGGACCATACCTGCACATAATAAAGGCTGACTGTGAAAAACTCATAGCCAACATCATTCTATTCCTTTTTTAAGATTTTATTTATTTATTTGTCAGAGAGAGAGAGCACAAGCAGGGGGAGCTGCAGGCAGAGGGAGAAGCAGGCAGAGGGAGAAGCAGGCTCTCCACTAAGCAGGGAGCCTGACGTGGGACTCGATCCCAGGACCCTGGGGGATCGTGAGCTGAGATGAAGGCAGATGCTTAACTGACTGAGCCATCCAGGTGTCCCCAACATCATCCTTAATACAGAAAAACTGAGATCCTTTCCTCTAAGGTCAGGAACACAACAGGGATGCCCACTCTCACCACTGCTATTCAACATAGTCCTAGAAGTCATAGCCACAGCAATCACACAACAAAAGGAAATAAAAGGCATCCAAATCGGTGAGGAAGAAGTCAAACTTCCCCTATTTGCAGGTGTCATGATACTCTACGTAGAAAATCTGAAAGACTCCACCAAAAAATTGCTAGAACTGGTATAGCAATTTAGCAAAGTCGCAGGGTATAAAATCAACATACAGAAATCTGTTGCATTTCTATAAAGCAATAATGGAGCAGCAGAAAGAACCCCCAAAATGAAATACTTTTCCATACATCTAACAAAAACTTCTATTACAAGATCTACATGAGGAAAACTACAAAACTCTGAGGATATAAAATTAGAACATAATACATGGAGAGATATTCCATGTTCATGGATAGGCAGACTCAGTATTGTCAAGATGGCTATTCTTTCCAACTTGATCTGTTGAGATTCAATGCAATCCTAATCAAAATCCCAGCAAGGTCTTTTGTGCACATTATAAACGGACTTTAAAGTTTACACAACTAAAAAATAAAATTTATACACCCCGCCCAGACATGTTACATTTCTAAATGTTTCCTTTGTCCTTTCTTTTCTTTTTTGTTCCAAAAACAAATCACATATTGGGCTTTTTTTTTTTTTTTCAATAGGAAAACATCTTTCCCAAATAGATCCATGGATTTCTCTCATACTTAATTGTAGACTTTGCTGTTAAAAGTTCATGTCCTTGTAGAGACCCCTGTTGATCTTATAATAAAATTTAAGCAACCATAAATCTCTACACCGGGGGTTGACAAACTATTTCTAAAATGGTCAGATACTAGGTATTTTAGGCATGGTGGGTCAGGCAGTCTCTGCTACTATTTAAGAAAAAATTGTATAGCACCTCACTGAGGTTTAATTTATTTTCATCCATTGTAAGGTACAATTCAATGATTGTTAGTAAATCTATACAGTCGTGCAATTTTCACTACAAACCTATTTTTTTTAAAGATTTTTATTTATTTATTTGACAGAGATAGAGACAGCCAGCGAGAGAGGGAACACCAGCAAGGGGAGTGGGAGAGGAAGAAGCAGGCTCCCAGCGGAGGAGCCTGATGTGGGGCTCGATCCCAGAATGCCGGGATCACACCCCGAGCTGAAGGCAGACGCTTAACGACTGAGCCACCCAGGCGCCCCACTGCAAACCTATTTTAGAACACTTACATCACTTCCAACAGTAGCCTTGCACGCAGGTGTTGTCACCACAGCCAGCCCAGGTTAAGTGTTCACCTACTTATTTCTAGAAAACTGTGACTTTTCTAGAAACTTCAGATAAAAGAAAAATACAGTACGTAGCCTTTTGTGTCTGACTTCTTTCACTTACCATCATGTTCTTAAGGCTCATCCAGATGTAACATTGTACCAGATGTGTGTTCCTTTCAATTGCAGGATATAATTCCATTAGAGGGATGGACCACATTGTCTTTGTTCTCCCAGGGATGGGCATGTGGATTGCTCCCAGCTTCTAGCTACTCTGAATAATGTTGCTATGAACATTGGTCAATGTATACAAATACCCAGTTAAATAAGCTCAGGGGATCTAGAGCTCTGTGGTCATCGTTGTTAACAATACTGTATGATACACTTTTACAACTGCAAAGAGAGTAGATATTAAATGTTCTCACCACACACACGCACGATAATTATGTCACACATGGAGAGGTTAGCTAACCCTACGTTGGTCATTATATTGCAATATGTAAGTGTATCAAATCAACATTGTACCCCTTACACTTACACGATATAACATGTCAATTATATTTCAAACTTTAACTCTGCTCAGTCGTTGCAAAAGCATCAATGGACAATATATAAATGCATGAGCATGAATGAGCTCCAGGAAAGCTTCATTGACAAAAATGAGGCGTGGGCCCTAATTTTCTGGTCCCTTGTTTTACTGGAACGTCTGGAACTAGGGAAACCTGCCATCACACCATGTGCTTATTGGTTTATTGCCTGTCCCCCAACATGACCTTCAGTTCCATGTGCAGAGAGCATTGCTTTGTTTGCTGCTCTCTTCCCCGTGACTTGCAATGGATAGCCTGTGCGTCAAATAAATATTTGTCCAATGCATGCTTGAATGTGTAACTGAATACATGAGATCCCAGAGCACAATTAATAGCAAGGAATCAGGTCCACACTATTAGAATTGGATTCAACATTCATTTTTTAAAAAGATTTTATTCCTTTACTTGACAGAGAGGGAGAGGCAGACTCCCTGCTGAGCAGGGAGCCCGATGCGGGGCTGGATCCCAGGACCCTGAGATCATGACCTGAGCTGAAGGTGGATGCTTAACTGACTAAGCCACCCAGGCACCCCTGGACTCGACATCCATGAAACCAGTACTCTGAAGATAAAGCATCAACAGCAACAAAATATATTCTTTTCTCAAGCTGTAATTTCCAAAGGATTTAGATTCGTTCCATAAAATCCAACTCGTTTCCTTTCCTGATGTAAAGATCACAACTGCTAATTTTCCAAAATTACTCTAGGGCTGGCTTGCTTTCTTTCTTTCATTTATTTATTTGAGGGAGGGGTAGAGGGAGAGGGAGAGAATCTTAAGCAGGCTCCCTGCTCCAGGACTTGATCCCACAACCCTGAGCTCAGGAGCTGAGCCAAAATCAAGAGTCGGCCGCTACAGTGACTGCACGACCCAGGTGCCCCTAGGGCACTCTTATAAACCATTCATATTTTCAGAATATCGTAAGAAAAAAAAATAGAGAAGACATTGACTTTTGCTAGGAATAAGGAACTCCAGTGCCAGTCGATTTACATGACATTTTCTAGGAAGTTAGAGGAGATTTCACCATTCCCCTACTCTCTAATACAGTTAATATGGGGACATTAAACTCCTACTTACTCCCAAGACAAAATTACTTTTCAAGAATATATTCCAACTACTAGACGCAGAAATTCTCTTTCAGAAATATACCCGTGACAAAGCAGCAATGTTCTTGCCATTCCGAGTAGTTTTTGAAAACTCAGCTCAGACCCTAAAATGACTGACTCGTGGCTAAAATAAATGCAATAAAACCGAATTGAATTAATCTCAAAATTACACCCTGAAGGGAAAATAAGGCCACATTAGAATAAGGACATGTTGCAAAGTAGACAACTCCTAGTAAAGAGGTGTAATTTATAATCTGTATCAAATTGTTCCTATGGCATTTTTAAAGTTCAAGGTTACAAGTGAGATTCTACGAAAGCAGGCCTAATGCTCCATACTTTCTCATCCCTGCTACCATACTGCTAATTCGCGGCGATATTCAGGATAAAGGTCTTCCTTTTGAAGTATAAATAGGTTGGCCCTATAAGTATCATTCATACTGGGACATACTTGTGGGTGGAAGGGAATAGTTACAATTATTGGGGACAGGCACCATATTCCAAGGATTTCCTAAGTAAAAGTAAGTTGTTCTCAATTTAGGAAACTGTCAATATAAAAATAACCTTACATAAAATAATGCCACCGGCTTAATGGTGAGAAATTAAAAAAAAAAAAAAAACACCTCTTAAAGGGTTGTGTACTTACTACTCATTTAGTGACACAATTTGTTCATAAACAATGAGTAAAAAAAAATAAACAAACAAAAATCACTGATCATCATCTGTGTGCCAGGATTGCTGAGGAGCTGTGGCCATTCTTTCAACCCATGTTTATAATATGCCATTCAGGTCACTAGCCCCAGGCTCTCTGAAAGGGCAAAGGTCAAGCACAGCCACATTTAGGGAGAAAGAAATGAATCTAATGTGTTCCCTAGTCCTTTGTGTGGGAATGCTGGTGCCTGCTGGGACCCAACACACCTTGAAAAATATAGTTGGAAGGGTGTTAAAGAACTTGGATAATTCACACCATCCATCCTCTAACTTTGGATTCACATTGGGCAAAATGATGTCAAGCTACTTAGGTGATATCCAAATGTCTATGTCCCAGATCCTTGTGAACAAAGCTCCAGATCTCAGTATGGAGTTGTAGGTTGGAAATACCCACTTGCAATGACTGGGGTGGAGAGGTTAGACAATGTGTGCATATGCACTAATGCATACGTCTATACTGCACACGTCTATACACGTATTTAAGTGACCTCATTATGCATCTGTATATACAATATGTAATTGCTTCATATGGACTTATGCACACATTATCGATATATGCACACATATATTATCATATATCCGTATATATCAATTCCATCCTCTACATATGCATAATTACATAATTTTATATATGCATATCTTAAGAATGATTATAAAAATCTACACCTCTGTATCATCTATCATTGGCGATCTACCTCTACCATCTATTTGTCATTTATCATCTATCTCCTATGCCTATCTAATATGTATCTACATCACATGTCTGTTCTATCTACCATCTTTCATACCTATCTATGAATAATCTATAATATCTATCATCTGTCCTATCTATCTATCTATCTATCATCTATCTATCCATCTACCTACCATCTGTCATATCTATCATCTGTCATATCTATGCATCTACCTACCATTTGTCATATCTATCTATGCATCTATCTACCACCTGTCATATCTACCTACCATCTGTCATATCTATCCATCTATCTACCATCTGCAATACCTATCCATCTACCTACCATCTCTGCCATATCTATCTACCATCTGTCATATCTATCATCTGTCATAACTATGCATCTACCTACCATTTGTCATATCTATCTATTCATCTACCTCCCATCTGTCATATCTATCAATCTATCTACCATCTGTCATATCTACCATCTATCATATCTATCATCTGTCATATCTATCATCTGTCGTATCTATGCATCTACCTACCATCTGTCATATCTATCTATTCATCTATCTACCACCTGTCATATCTACCTCCCATCTGTCATATCTATCAATCTACTTAACCTTTTGTCATATCTATCCATCTATCTACCATCTCTGCCATATCTATCTACCATCTGTCATATCTATCTATCATCAATCTATCTACTATCTATCATCTATCCATTTATCATCTGTCATATCTATCAACCCTCTATACTGATATCTATCTATAATTATGTAATTCTAACCAGCAGCATAAAGAAGACCAACTGCAAAAGTAGGACAGAGGTCCAGTTATGGGGTCCTTGAAAGCCCCTTAAATTATTTGGCTCAGAAGGGACACCCCTAATAGAAGCAGAAAACATATTGTCTAAGTAAGAGAGACTCCAGAAGTAGTGTTGTCAGAGACTCCACGGATAGCGTCTGCTACAATAACACGCAGAGAATAGACTCCACAAACGTTTGTTTCCATTGAGGTAGTGAGTGCTGAGGAGCGCTCAGATGGAAAAATAATTGCGACAATCTTTATCTGAACAATAACTGTTGCTCTCTCAGACTGAGATAATCCACCCCCTGCCATCTGCTCCTCTCAAACAGCGGGATTCATTGGTTCCCGAAAAGCCAAGGATGGACGTTTTTTAAAAAAATAAACAAGTCTTCAGTTTGAAAAATATAAAAATTACAAACAGCACTGTTGATAAATTCTAACCTGATGGGGCTTCCTTGGACCTTGCTGAATTTCCTTTTTTGTCAGGTCGTTTTCTTGATAGGGTAGCGTCATTCACCCTCTGGAGGTAACTGGAATCGTGCTCATCTTTCTAAGCAAGGAAGTGTACTGTCAGAATGCAGGTGGTGTCCAAACCCACAGGGCTGTTAGCTCTCCTGGCTACTGAGAGTTTGGAAGGTGTGCGTGGGTAGTGACCACAATATGATCTTGTTACTAGATCACCTAGATGTGGTAAGAGGCATCCGTCAAGGGAGGCTGATCAAGCAGAAGATAGTTTTATCGTGCAATGGTCAAGTCATGCTATGGGGAAGAGCTAAAAACTATCTAAGACAATATCACCAAACACCTGAGCTAGGTCTGGACATGCTCCTAACACGGACATGGCATTTGTACACAAACAGAGAAAGAAAATACCCCCTCTCTTTACCACCGCACACTTTCCAATTACAGAGCCTACCTGATGAGCTCCTCCTAGCAAGAAGCGGATTTCACATTACCATGACCACCACATTCTACTTTATATCACTAATGCTATCATCATTGTCGTTGTTATCACGAGCATCGTTATTCCTTCACAAAGTCTATCACAAAGTGTGCTAGGACAAAGCATTCCCTCCGTTGAAAGGACAGTTCGTCTGTGGTAAGCAGAATAATGACCGCCCCTCCCCAAAATATCGACTTAGTTCAACATCTCACCGTAGACATAAAGTAACAACAAACTCCAGGTTTTGCTCGTCGATTTGCAACACACCCAAGACAACAGATTGATATGTACAATAACCATTCACAAGTCTGTATTTTATTCTGTAGCAAACACAGGTGGCTCCTTAGAAAATTAGGCAAAATATACGAATAGGCTGGGTCTCCGCCCCCCCCCCCCCGCCCCGGAGAAGAATGATGAATCAGTAAATGACAAGATCTTCAAAGTCACTGCTAAATTAGAAAATTGCAAATTAAAATAAAAGTGAATTTGATTGCCTAAGTGTCAGTTTGTCAAGAATTAACGTGTCATAACACTTGATAATGGCAAGCCCTGTGGGGAGTTGACAATCCTCACTCACTTCTGATGGGAGTGTGCGTTTTAATAACTGAAAAAGAAGTCTTAATCCATACGGTTGAAAATGAGCACAACCCCATAATCTTGTGTCTCTTTCCCATATATTCCTTGAGATTCCAGTGTATACACTCAAAGAGACATGAGACAGGTTATCTGCTGTAGCACTGCATGAAATAAAAAATGAAATGCATGAAAAAAATCCACAGACATTTGAAATGCATGAAAAAAAAAACCCACAAACACTTGCAGAAAACCCAGAAAAGAACCAAAATGCCCATCAATAGGTTATGTTGTATGATCTATTCCTATAATACAATACTGAATGCATCTTTAAAAGGTATAAATTTTATCTACTACATAAAGCCACATGAATATTTCTCAAAAATAAATAACTATCTGGGAGAACTCTATGCATAACTGGATATATTATTTATAGATTTTATTTTTATTTTTTTCTTAAGATTGTATTTTTAAGTAATTTCTAAATCCAATGTGGGGCTTGACCTCACAACCCCGAAATCAGAGTTGCACACTCTGCCAGCTAGCCAGGCTCCCCTTATAGATGTTAAATCACGTAATTTACTAAAATTATTATGGATATGTTCACATTTAGGAGAATTTTAAAAAATACCGAGTTGGGGTGCCTAGCTGGCAACTCTTGATCTCAGGGTGGTGAGTTCAAGCCCCACGATGGGTCCATGGAGAGAATTTAATGAAATAAAACAAAACAAACCTCAAATATGAAACAAGTTTTTTGTTTTTGTTTTTGTTTTTTACTGCTGGGTTACTCAAACTTAAGATAAGGATTCCTTCTGTGAGGCAAGAGATAGACAAAGCTCTTGGAAAGATTCAAATAGTTTTAAAAAATCTACCAAAAGGGACACCCAGGTGGCTCAGTTGGTTAAGCGTCTGCCTTGGGTTCAGGTCATGATTCCAGGGTCCTGGGACTGAGTCCCATATCGGGCTCCCTGCTCAGCGGGGGTCTGCCTCTCCCTCTCACTCTCCCTCTGTGCTTTCCCCTCTCGCGCTCTCTCAAATAAATAAATAAAATCTTTTTAAAAAAGAATGTAAATTAAATGCACAATAAAATACAATTATTTCCTGGATGTACTATTTTTTTAAACATTCCAGAGCAAGCCGGCGATAGACATGGTGGGAAGGTCACTGAAACACATTATGTGAGGTCTCCCCTCCAGTGGAGTCCAAGGTCTTGCAGGCAAGGGGTCCCATGTATGCACTTTTATCACCACCACCGAATGCACTGGCCTTTGTTTATCTACTCCCTGCCTTCCTCTAAGGCCAGGCTGCCGATGGAGGAGAAGGGTAAACAGTGGATGCTGGCTGAGAGCTTTTATTGGCAGGTGAACCTTTGGGCAAATGAATCTGGGGTGCCATGTTGTACCTTCTCTCTGTTGCCTGTCCATCATCTCAACCATGTGTACCAGCGCTGACTCACCTCCAGACGTTGATTCAACGTAGATTAAAAATCCCCCCGAGACCTTAAATTTAAGCCACTGGCTTCAAGAGAGCTTTCCACCAGAGCTGTGCATTGCATGACTACATTACACGACTGGTAGGTTTGGTTTCCACTCCAATGTGCTGGCTGCAGAGTGAATGGGAGGATTTCCACCCCAAGTGGGTAGTGGGGTCTAGGTCCAATGCTGTTCTACAGTCCCACAATCTTATCTGTATGTGTAACAACCGGGAGATGGTAGAACTCAATAACTATTTGATGAGAGAGCCAACGGAAGCCAAGTTTAGATGGAAGCCTATGCATGGATAATGACCACGCATGGATAATGCCCTGCGTCCTCATGGGACGCCATTCTATCCAGCTGTTCTCAGTGGCTTGAGGTCTAGAGGCCGTGGGTAGAAACTCTTACAACTTGGCAGAAAGAACAAACAGCTAGCAAGACCACAGATAAAGGGAATTCCTTCTACGGTATTCTGGACTCCTACGTAGGTGTCTGTCCAGCCCGCAGGAAAATGAGCGTAAAATGATCATGTCCTAGATCCACAGCTGACAGGGGAAGGATGGTTGTCTCGAGTGTGGTTCAAGGGAGAACTCTACCAGGAAACCTAGAATTTGCTTTTTTTTTTCCTTTTGCGTGACAGAAAGTTTCAAACACACCCATGCAACGTACTTCAAGGAAAAATGCGACACACGGTCGTCTCTCTACAGAAATGAAGGTGAGGAAGAGCTCAAGACGGAATTCAGGCAGACATTGAGGAGTACTTCCTGCCCTTGACACATCACCTGTGAACAAGGGCATAATCAACCCAGCATCAAAACAAAGCAACAGTAGCCACCCCAGCGATGGGGCACGCGGATGGGTGTGCAAAACCCAAGAGGCAGAACAGAAAGCACAGGGCATTTTTTACGTGGTCAGGGACAGCCCCGCACAAAGGAGTGCCCAGTTCACAGCGAGGGGAACTGAGGCGTGACCTCCAAGGCGTGCATGTTGTGGGCAAGTATATGGACCCAGGAGTGTATCGGGGTTTATGCTTTCTCGCCGGTCAAATCATGGCCATCGTTGTCCAGGTTTGGACGGAAGGCTGGGTTTCTGCACCTGTTACGTGCCGACACCCAACCTGGGAGACACAAAGGGATGCACGCCATCGTGACTCTACAGTGGAGAATGGGGGTCTCAACATATTCCCGAAACAGGAGACTTTTGGGCTCTGGAAAAGCAAGGCCAGACGGCTGGGGAGGGTATAGGTGTTTGTGTGCACATCATGAGTCTACCCCGTACTCGACCTGTGGCTACGGCGTGCTGATGTACACTCTGTGAGGCTCAGGCCATAAGGAGGAACAGTGCCCGACTCGGACAACGGCCATGATAATTCACGGACAAAACGCATGCCGAGAGTCTCATGACACCAAAGCAGAGCTGTGTCCCCCTCCTTACGTACAGACATCCTGTGCTATGACCCGTACACACCTTCGTTCTCTCCCCTTGCACTTTTAAAGGATCTTCAGTTGGCAGCGGGATAATTCAAGTATAAATACGAATATAGAAACTCTACATATGTCCTTACTTTAGGACCAATCAGCATCACCACCCCGTGAACAACTTTCAGAGAGAATGGCCGCTGATAGTTTTTTAATGCTACAAAACATGAAGACCGTTGATACGACAATTCCATACCGACTTTGTCACCCTTCTCAATCGCACAACACTGCACCCCTGCTCCAAGGTCAACCAAAAACACCCAGACATTGGGATTCTTCCCATGCATGTGCCAGATTTTTATAATATGCCTGTATAGCCGCAAAGGATCTATACGTTGTATCCTCCACGTAAATTATATACCATGCAGCCGTTTTGGCGACTTTTTACTGGATACATGTTACATTTATCAAGGTTCGTATAAAAGACCGTAGCTTAGTGTCTTAACCGCTAATTGTATCCTGCTCTCGGGGAGCACCTGGGTTGCTTTCGCTCTTTGTTAGATCGAATGCCGTTGTGTTTTTCTTGCATTTGGTGCCGACGAGCAAGACTGTCTGTACGCTACATACATACAACTAGAAGTGTGGCGTATTATGGTAAGGGATCCAGTTTCAACAGCGTATTACGGTAGAAGGGATCCAGTATCGACAGCGTATTACGGTAGAAGGGATCCAGTTTTGATTGCAGGAGGTGCTGTGTGTTCTGGATAAGTTACACGCCCACAGCAGCAGAAAAGGACTGCAAAGGAGGCTAAGAACGTTTTTGGGACATCGCTATGGGGTTATTGTGGTGCCACTCTTATTGGTAACCCCGGTTATTTGATGAATTATGGTCTGTGGGGAGTTGCCTCTCTAACGTTATTATTTATCCCTTTGCAATTACCATGGTATCTGTGGGAATGAGACTATGAAAATACTGTCTTTCTCCTCAACTCTGTGCCCAATAATTTCAGCATCTATTGGGGGATATTGGCTATAATAATTATTTCTGTGGTATTTTGGCTGCTGTTGAATTTACATTAGCCTCGTCCTTTCCATAGAGATTAAGAAAAAGTCTTCTCTAAAGTAGAGCTGTCCCTGCTTACCCATTTATTCATTAAATAATAGCCTATGGCTGCATGAACTCTTGATTTCGTGTTACCCTAGGGGTTATAACTCAGTGCTGTTGTTATTTTGTTGCCCATTTTCCCACCTTTTGATACCGAAAGCTCCTTCACTTTGATGACTGTGTCCTTCCAACATCAGACAGGTGCACATTGAGAGAGACTGTAGAAAACAACTTACCATTATTCTTCACAGGTATTCAAGTCATGAAAGATCAGGAATGATGTGGAACCTTCCCCACACAGGCAGGCAGACAGTGGCCATGACAAGTATGTAACGTGGGATCCCAGATTGGATCCTGGAACAGGAAAAAAAAAAAAAAAGGCATTAAAAAAATGGTGTTTGGGCCCCTGGGTGGCTCAGTTGAGCGTCTGATTTCTTGGGGTTGGCCTTTGTATTTTGCGTGTAGCTTAGTAATAAACAGCATTGCCCCAAAGTTAATTTCTTAGTTTTGATCCATATGTCATGACTACACAAGACGTCAGTGTTGGAGGAAGTGGGATGAAGGCAAGATCCCACGACCCTATCTCCCTGTCCAAATCAACATGGCCAGACCCCAGTTCGCCAATCTGCTAGGAGCAATTTCTGAGATTTATCTGTGTGGAGCTCTATGTTTTCTGTCTTTGCACCAGTACTGGGCTGATATTTTAAATGAAATCACACAGATCTTGCTAAAGAGTATTGGGAATGAAAATCTACATAACTGTTGTCTCTTGCAGCCACATACAAACATTGTGACACTATCGGCTGAGGTATTCCCACAGCGTAAATAAATAGCAAACATTTTTGCTAACAAAGTGACCTAAACAAACAAAAAACTTGGAAATAGCTTAAATTAGGAAACAAAACAAACAAGAAACTTTGGATTCTCAAGGCATTCAAATACAAATACTCAATTCAAACACACTGTGCAAAGTCTATTTAATTAGGCAATGTGACTGCACTGGTATCACTAAGTATTATGAAGCTCTTTGAATTCGGATTTGTAGTATCATGTGGCAAACGTCTCTTTGCCTTTGTTGAATGGTGATCCCCATTCTTTTGCGGTAAGAGCTGTTGGGATTTGTCTCAATTCATGCAGAGGTGACGGGAATGTATTCGGTCTCTGGGCGCTTCAAAGATGGGAATGGCCAGTTCCCGCCTCTCCTGTTTCCAGAATTCAGCAGAGCAGCCACTGGGCAAGAAAAGGAAATATTTGAGGAAATCACACTGGACACCCGGGAGTCCTTGGGAAGTGTGGGACCCTGTTCATTTCCTGTGTGAATCCATTCTTCCAAACACCTGTATTTGTCATGTTTCCTTCCTAATACAGCTGTCCCAAAAGGAAAGAAAATTCAAGACTGTCCCCTTCGTTTTGATTCTTTAGTGCACGTGGTTTTGGTTTTTTGCTGTGCCTTAGATGTATCCCCTCTTTGCATTACTATGATTTTTATTGCATGGGACAAAATCAAATAGTTGATTGCACACGCTGCTTTCTTTCCTGCACGTGGGACTTGGCTAAGGATTAAGCATCTATTTATTTATCCAGTCATGTGGTCAACCTCAAAAATTCTTGAAGACCTGTCTGCTACAAGGTCTGCTCTTGAGTGTGGGGGATGTAACCACTGCACATTTAAGACTCTGAAAAACAAATTGAGGGCTTCAGGGGGGAGGAGGGTGGGGGAATGGGATAGGCTGGTGATGGGTAGTAAGGAGGGCACGTATTGCATGGTGCACTGGGTGTTATACGCAACTAATGAATCATCGAACTTTACATCGGAAACCAGGGATGTCCTGTATGGTGAATAACAATATAATAAAAATATTATTATGAAAAAAAAAGAATTTAACGCAGGATGCAAACATCTACAGGGTCAACCCAAGTGTCAGTTTCAGGGAAGTTGATCAAAACAGCCCTAATAAAACAGAGCATCATTAGTACAAGTTACCAACTCTCAAAAGTTTTACGAGTGATTTAGAGGAATGCGTTTATTATCATGGGACCTGTCACGCGAGTTAGCGAATTTAACGTTCAGACAATGAGATGATGCAGCGAAAGGTCAGCAATGGGGTGGGACATCACAAAAAGGACAGAAATAAAGTGTGGCGGACACAGGTAGGGTAGAAAGTGAAGACAGGTGCACGAGAACGTGGTAAGAGGTCGTGAATTCGCTTTTCCTCGGCATGCCCCGGGTCTGGGCACCTGGAAACGCTGATCTATTTAGATTCAGACTTCCCTGTCTTCTGTTCCTATTTATTAGAGATGGCTGTGGGGCATCTCAAGTACCCTTTATCACCTGGGAATTAGCTCAGAGGTCAGATCGATTGAGGCCATATAACATTAAATTAGCATCACGTGAATGAAATATGACCAGCGTTCTTAATTCCTGATATTCATGGCAGGCAAAATTTGGGAGACAAGAGGAATGTCTACATACCAGCAATGACTGTCTTCTAAGCCTCATCTTCTCACTGTAAGAACCTGATGTCTCGGTTATTCTATGTATCAAACCTTTTTTTTTTTTCCCCTCTGCTCATGCAACATAACACAGAGGCAAACACAGTCTGCCTTGTACACCCAAAACCAATTGGAAATGATGCTTCCTAAGTTTTGTTCTTCTCCTCCATTAGGAGACTTGTTTCCTCCATTCCCTGGTTATTTTCTGATTTTTGCAGGAGATGGGAGCTCTTAGCTTCCACCGAGGTGTGAACAGAGCAGTGGACAGACCATCTGGAAATCAGCGACCCTGCATTGATTCATGGTTTCGAGTTCAGGGCGATTCAAGGAATCTCCCCCAGGGGAATGGATTCCATTAAGGGCTCAGGTTAGCATTCTTAGCAATGGTGTTCCACCGGACACATCCTATGTGGGATACTCCATAATTATAAGAAGATTTGAGCGAGCCATTAATCAATGACAGAACTATGTGCGTCCAATGCAGCCCACCTCCTAGATGTGTCGAACTCCCTCTGCTTTCTCTTCTCCTTGTAGATAAGGTTTTACCAACCGCAATATTACCTAGTTATTTCTAGGCTACTAACATTTACTCTGGAATGAAAGGGACCACAATCTCCATGCAGAACAATATTTTTATGAGCAATTGAGGTGGGGAAGCTTTCCTGCTAATGAGGGGTGTATTTTCACCAAATGGCGCTTTTATTCTCTAAACAAATATTTACTTTCCTCCTAGCAAAGTTTCATAAAAGATGGCCTTACATTTTATGCAAATATTGACCCTCAACAGTGAAAAATCTGAACCTAAATAAAGCTCAATTTGTTGACAGGTACTGCTGAGATGTTTATCATAGGACACATGATGAAGACAGACCACTCTCAGTCTTCCCACTAACTTTCCAAAAAGAAATGTGTACTTTCTTCCAAATTTTAACATTTTTTTTCTAACTGATAGGTTGCCTAATAGCAAATAAAAACATTCTGTGTTTTGATGGTCAAGGGAGACGTATTGTAAATGAAAAGGAGTGAAGGGAAGCCTGAACCGGCAAATGAAGAAATACCTCACAGAGGGCTCAAAATCTTCACATTCTTATAAAATTGTTGTGTGCAAACTAACGTTAATTTGCCTGGATCAGTACATGATGGGTTCCGCGTTTTCAGGGAGACGGGCACGATGACAAGCCCTTCTGTCGTCTTAGCCAGAGGCCTTAACAATTCATTTCTTCATTGAAAAGAATGTTCCCTGAATTCCAAATTAGACCATGGAAAGCGTTTACCCAGGATCAGCTTGAGTAGACGGGGACATGGGTGGGTGGGGACATACGTCTTCCAGACCATCCATCATCACAGAAGAGGCTCCATCTGTAATTGTGTTTGGCCAGAGAGTTACTAACACAGATTGGCAGCAAAAACAAAAACAAAAAACAAAAAAAACACCCCACTTTATTTAAAAAAAAAAATACCACTTTAGCACTAGAGCGAGATGAAAATGCACCTGCTTCATCTCAAAGTGGATTTCTTCCAGGAAAAAGGGAGGAAGACATTTATTCCCATCCTGCAAAGTTTCTTTATACCATTTTGATATCTTTAACATTAGGATTTCAGAAATTCCCCAGGACCCCTAAGGATTTCTGTTCCTATCCCTCCAAAATGACAAAGCCACTTTAAAATGTTCTTTTGTAGAGTTTTGTAGATACTTGCTTGAGTGCCTTATTTTGGTGTGTGATTTGGCTGCCCTACCACATTCCCCCAAAAGTCCCCTTATTCTTGTGCTTTTCTTTTTTCCCCTGCAGTGAGAAGCAAGATATTAATGGGGGAAAAATGCAAAGGTGGTAAAAAACCTGTCATGGTTTCCCAGATCCCCACAACTGCAATATCTACAATTATGAGAAGTCTAGAAGATGTCCTGAGCAAGGGCTAATGTGAGTATTTGGGCATGGGGATACAGGTGGAGGCCAGGGCTCCCTGCAGGGGTGGAGACAGATGGGTTTGACGCACAACGTGTACGATCAGTTGTGCGTGTGTTCTCAGGAAAACCAGCAGCGTCCTGGATGGGGGAATATCCCAGAAGCACCAGGACTTGTGGGATGACACACAGAGAGAAGCATTCTGTGATACCTGCCCAGATATGGTTCTGTATCTGCCCCTCAACCTTCCCGCCAATCAAACTTCCACTCCCCGGGGACTCAGAACCAGGAGAACTGTCCATATTACATCAGTGGTCCTGCCATATATACTTACATATAGATATATAGCAATAAATGTAGATACAGGTAGATCTTTACTAAGAGGTACTCACCAACATGCATCAGTGAATTCTGTTGGCACCACCCAACTGAATTACTTGTGACCACTTAAAATTACACATTTTCTGAGACTTCACAAGTCTATTTAAATAATGTTGACTGTAATGCTGCCATCCAAAAGTGCAGAGACTTTTGTAACCCCCACACGGTTTAACAACACAGTCTGCTGAAATGCAACTTTTGTTTGGGCAGGAAAACTTCACTTTTTTTTTTTGGAAAACTTCCCTTTTATTTGCTGTATTTGAGTAATTCTTAGGCATACAATATAAGATTTCTGGCTGCAAGAACAAATACATAAATGCTTTGTCACGCTTTCCCTTGTTTATTCCACATGCTGAACCAAAGAAATTCCAAAGGGCAAATCTAAATCTGTATCTATATCTATCTAATATTTATATATATAATTTATATATAAAATATATATGATATATTAATAAAAGAAGGTTTCACCAGATTTTTTTAAAGGACACTACTGGATTGACAAGTATTAGTGTTAAAAAAAAATAGTTTATTTTTCATTACTACATCTCATCAAGGCTCAAGTATATGTTTATTTATATATAAATTTATTGATGTATTTATATATAAATTTACTTAGATATTTATATATGAATAAATATATACGTGATAAATACTATTCTTTATAAATTAATATTACTTATATTTTATATAAATATCTATACATAAATATTATTTATATATTTAATTTAAATAACATATTTAAACTTTTATATAAATAAATAATACATAATTTTACATATATTACAAACAAGTGGTATGTCATGGGAGTGCATGTTGGACACTTCCTAAGAACTGATTTTCTTATATTACAGGACCTGGTCCTCAATAATGAAGATTCAGGAACACGAGTTTGTAAACATAGAGTAGAGCCATCATTACGGAGGAAGAAAATTCAAAAGGACCAAAGAGCAAGACAGAGACACGATGTTAGGATGCCAAGTATTAATTTGTAATGCATGCCTCTCACTGAAACTGGGATATTACAAGAGAAGTCCACGGGGAGGCAGACTTCAGTGGCTAGCAAAATGGTAATCGGACTTTTCTTTCCCCATAAACACAGAGTTAGGTAGGTGAACGACATTCTCTTACTAGGGCCTGATTCCAATCATCTCGCGGACTCTCCTGCAGAATGAGGGGTTTGGTAAATGGGCCCGTGACGTGTGACATGGTAATTCTGATGGATTCTGTGTTTTTTGCCTTCTTTAGTGCAGGAATTCCTTCTGAGGGGCACAGAATACCCCCAGGCAGGTTAATCCGTTGAATCTAGCGACAGATAGAAACAGGAGCGTCCGATGCATTTAATGAGAGTTTGTATTTCCATGTTCTTCCGTGATTCTCAGGTCTCCTTTCTGGAGGACATTTTCGCCCCATCTGAGTTTCCTACGTACTTGGGGCGAAATATTCCTCAGTC